>NW_005195220.1:136361-138907 GCF_000372725.1 Emiliania huxleyi CCMP1516
CTCGCCACCTCCTTCCCCAACCTCGGCGGCGACGCGACCCTCGTCGTGCCTTGCCCGCCCGCGGCAAAGGGGCAGCCGCAGCAGCTTGACGCAAACACTCACCTCGGCGCCTTTGCGGAGGGCGCGCCGGCGGCGACGCGCGACGCGCTCTGGCGCGCCGTCGGCAAGGCGGCCCGCGAGGCGGCGGCAAAGAGCGAGCCGACGTGGATCTCAACCGAGGGGACAGGTGTGCCGTGGCTGCACGTCCGGTTCGACCGGAGGCCAAAGTACTTTCACCACGAGCCGTTCCGCCGGAGGCCGCCGAAGCCCGACGCGCCCCGCCGCCGCATGGCGGGCATCTGAGCGGCAGGCAGGGTGGGCGGCGGGGGGGGGTCGGGACGGGGCGGGGATCGGACTTCCAGCCCGCACCCGGGAATCAACAGTCTCTCGCCGCTTCTCGCTGCAACCTTCATGCCACCTCGCGGTCGTCCCACTCTCGTCGTTCTCTCCCTTGTCATTTCCTCCTCTGTCGCGTCGTAAGGGAGGGATCATAAATAAATAAATAAAACGGGCACGCCAAACGACCTGGTGGGAGAAGGACAGGGTCCCCACCTGCACGAGCAGGATCTTGTAAGCAGTAAGGACGATCAGGGACACAGGGGAACGGGAGCGGGGAGCGCATCGCGACACGGAGGGGGGCTGGGCAGGGTTCACCCACACGACAGGGTCCCAGGGATTCCTCTCTCGTAGTGTTGTGCGAGGGACGTTGTAAAATTCTTTTCATCGGAGTCGCTTAGGCGGCTCCGGTGGTGTGCCGGTGATAGTACTAGCACGCGCCAGTTCGCACCTGTGTCGAGCCTGTGTGCTAAAGAAAGAAAGAAAGAAAACACACAACCCAAGGGAGGGATGGGAGAACGGCACGCCGCCACCACACAGGGATTTTAAGGAGAGGAGTGTGGTGCGCTAGCCGTCGCCCACCCTGGGGAGTCTGCCTCTTCGTATCTCTTTTCGCAGTCTCTCGCCGCTTCTCGCTGCAACCTTCATGCCACCTCGCGGCCGTCCCACTCTCGTCGGTCTCTCCCTTGTCACTTCCTCCTCTGTCGCGTCGTTCTCCTCAGAGAGGCCCTGTCCCTGCTCACCGCGTCCGGTGCTCACTACGCGACCGTCGGCCCGTCCGAGCGGCTCGGGGTCTGCTCGCGGAGCTTCCCGCTACTAGCCCGCGCTCTGGAGGACAAACACAACCCGCCCCTTGGCTGCGAGGACTGCCAATGGAGGGCGGCGGACCTAGACGCGACCGGCGACTGCATGATTGCCGCGTGCGCATGGCAGCTCCGCAAGCTGCTACCAGAGAGCGTCCTGGTCTCGCACGGGCTGCTGACCATGCGCCAGGCCTGGGACGCCAAGCGAGCCAGCGACAGGCTGCGCAGGGCGGTGGCCGACCACCTCCAGAAGCCAGGAGTGCTGAGTCGGCAACCCCGCCAGCCTTTCGCCCCGCCCGGCCAGGGGGACCCCACGACGGTGCGGAAGCTGCTGCTGTCGGTGCACAGAGCCGGCTTCTCACCGGGTGCGCCTATGGACGACACGCGCGACCTCAGCGATTTCATCCTCGGGGTCCGGACCAACGCGTGGGGATGCGATGGATTTCTACTGGGTGTCGCCGACCTCTTCGGCGTCCCGATTATCGTCGACTCCATCAAGTTCGACTCGGACGAGCGGTGCATGGCGCAGATCACGTGGCCGACGGCGGCGGCGACGCCACAACACGTGCTCCACCTCTTCCTCCAGCACGACAAGCACTGCGTCGCCATCGCCAGGGTGGCCGCTGCTGCTGACGGGCTGGGCAATCGGCATCTCAGACCAAAGGGGAACGCACCGCCGCCCCCGGACAACGCGCCACCGGCCGCCGCCTCAGACGCGGCGATGGACAGCGGCGGCGAGGAGCCCCCGGCGGACGACGACGAGGGGCCCGTGTGCGAGATCATCAATGACGGCGCCCCGGGCGTTCCTCAGATCCCCGAGGTGCTGTGCGCGTACCCTCCCGGAGATCGGAGGGACACGCCCGGGGCTCGGTGCTCGCGCTGCGGGCTGCAGGGGCCGCGGGGCTTCGGGCTGGCAAACCAATCCAAGGCCTTCAAGGCGATGGGCAAGCACATGAACGAGGAGCGGCAGGTGCACCAGCTTGGCTCCGATGTGCTGGAGTCGGACCTGTACGACGCCGGAGTCTTTCCCTGCCCGGTGGAGGGCTGCGACCGGGGCCACGAGTACTTCCCCACGGTGGGCGGGCGCAATAGCCTGATTCAGCACATCGAGAAGGAGCACCCGCGCTGGGACGGCGTCGACACCACGGGCAAGAAGTGGGAGGGCGGGCGCTCCGAGTTCCTTCGCCACCTGCACCAGTCGGCCGCGGTCGGGATGATATGCGAATGGAGACTTGGGCGATGCGTCTTACGGTGCAGCGCCGCCTGGGTCTCCCCCTCGACGTGGCCTGCCAGGCCGCGGCGGCGGGCAAGAAGACTCGGAATGGGAGACCCACGACGAGCTCGGCGACGCTGCTGTCAACGTACCGC
>NW_005195220.1:139007-181542 GCF_000372725.1 Emiliania huxleyi CCMP1516
ATTAGGAAAGATGAGAAGAATATAAAGAACGTGTAGAGACGGGTTAAGATAGGAGGAAATATAAGTAAGCATAATCGAGGAAAAGACGAATGGAAGATGAAGGAAGGAACGGAGGGTAAGATGTGGGAGTAAGGGATAATGTGTAACTAGGGAGAAGTGAAAATGGAGGAATGGGGATAGAGTATGTAAATATAGTAGAGAGGAGAGGGGTAGGAAGAAATAGAAGAAAGTGAGAGAGAAGGGGACGGAAAGGGAGAGAGGAAAATAGAAAAAGGAAGGGATAAGGGAGGGCCGGCATGGAGGGGGAGAGGAAGAGCAAGGGCGAGAGAGGGCAAGGGACCGGGCGCTGGCATACCAGGGGGGGCAGGGTGGTGGGCGGCGACCGCCGCATACCGTCCTACGGCGGGGACTATCGCTACGCCAGGGAAGACAAGGGCGTCGAAGTGCAGCTGCTGCTGTTCGAATCGTTCGGCGGGTTCGGAAAGGGGGTCCGTGAGATCCTCAGGAAGGCGGCGGACGTACTACAGAACAAGCTGACGCGGGCCCAGTACCTCGATGAGGTGACTTGGACCACCAAGAGCTGGCTGGGGCTGCAGAAGCAGCGCATCTCAGTCGTTCTTCACACGGCAATCGCAGAGCAGATTGTGAATGAGCTTGCCTGTGGCGGGGGTGGGCGGGTGCACGGAGCTAAGTGCCTCGCCACCCTCGCAGGAGTCGCTTAGGCGGCTCCCGTGGTGTACCTGTGTTAGTGCCAGTGCGAGCCAGTCCCGTGCCCAGTCCTGTGCCCAGTGTCGTGCGAGGGAGTTTTGTTGTAAAATTCTCTTCTGCCTGTGTGCTGTGAGAGAGAGTTGTGCTGTTTAAATTTCTTTTCATCCAGGGCTCCCCGATGGAGTACCAGCTGCACGCGAGCACCCCGCAGGCGGCGGGCGGGGTCCGCACCATCTGCGTGCATGGCCTGCCGAACGACGTGCGTCTGCGAGAGCTCCGCAACCTCGCCGTGCTCCTCCCGGGGTACGAGTCATGCCACCTCGCGCCCGGCGACGGACGGCGCCTCGTCACCGGCTTTGTGCGCTTCGACTCGCCCACGTCGGCCGCCCACGCCTGCGAGCGGCTGCAGGGGCTGCAATTCGACGAGGAGATGCCGCACATGCGGCCCCTCGCCGTCGAGATCGCGCGCCGCGACCTCGACGACGACCGCGGCGGCTCGTCGCGGCGCGACGCGGCGCCCGCGTACGCGGCCTTCACCTCGTACGCCGCCCGGTCGGTGGCGCCTCCGCCGTATCCGCACGCCCCACCATTGCAAGCATATGCGTACGGCGGTCCGTTCAGCGGCGGCGCGGGCGCCGGCGCCGCGTACGGATACGGGTACGGCAACCCCGCCTGCGGCGGATACTCGCACCGGGATGCGGGCGCGCCACCGCGCGTCGGCGGCGGGGGCGGCGTCAAGCGCTCGCGCTATGACGACGCGCAGAGGGGCAGCGACGACACGCTCTGCCTGAGGCGGCTGCCGGAGTGGGTCGGCGAGGACAGCCTGGCGGGCCTGGTGAGCAATCTGCCCGGCTACCGCCACCTCAAGCTCCTCCCCACCAACGGGACGAAGACGCTGTTTGTGCTCTTTGAGAGCGCGAGCCTCGCAGCCGCCGGGCTCGAGGCGCTGCGGGGCAGGGAGGTCTGCGGCTCCGGCGGGCAGCCGCATAGGGTCGAGGTGGAGATCGCGCGCCGGTCGCTGCAGCTCTCCCCGCCACGCGACTAGGAGCGGGAGAGGCGGCCTCCGCGGTGCGCGGGGCCGTGTGGAGACCCCGGTTGAAGCTTGAAGGTTCGGGATATCGGTCGGGCTGTGTTTTGATATTTGTCGTCTAGATTTTGAAAACTCAGAGCAGCACGCGGCGCCGGCATCCGGCACCCCCACCCGGAGTGCGGAGATACGTAAACATAACAAGCCGTATCCGCGTGATCCGGGGCCCAAGAGTGCCTGAGTGCGCACAACCCGAGCCCGACCAACCTGGTACCTGCGCCGTGCGCCAAGTAGCGAGTACCAAAAGGGAAAGTAGGCAAAAGGCGGAACGAGTGTGGGGTCGTCTGTCGTCCACATCACGCTCGCGAAGGATCGCGTTCCCCGGCGCTGCGCTGCTCGGGCTTGGGCACCGCTTGGTAGTTAGGTCCCTTGCCCCCGTTGCGCTAGATGCTAATCTTCGCCGCCGGCTGGGGGCTCAAAGAGACGCCCGCGCCTCCTGCCACTCTCGAATCGTCCGGCGCAAGTTGTGGTTCGGGATCAGGATGCTATGCTCGAGCTCGCCGCCCGTCAGCGGGCTCGTTGACTTGGTCGCGAGCCAGCGCTCGATCGCAGTCCGCTCATACGACTGCCCGTCGGCCGCCACGACTGGCTCGACCATAATCTCGGTCGTGATCGGGCAGATGAAGTCGGCCGGCGGCTCCTCCTCCTCCTTCGCAACCGGTGCCTCTGCAGCCGACGGCGAGCCGCCCTCGGTCGCAGTGACAACCGTCCGCTCCTCCACCACCGGCCTCGCTCCCTCCAGCCTCGCGCTCTCCTCGAGCGCCGCCGCCAGCTCCGCCTCCTCTACCTCCGCCGCCGCCGCCTCGCCCTCTCCCGTCTCGTCCGCCTCATCCTCGGGCGCCTGCGACGGCCCAGCGCCTCCGCCGCCAGCCCTCCCCTTGTTCTTCTTCTTCTTCCCCTTCTTGCTCTCCTTGGCGCGCCCCGCCTCCTTCTCCGCCTCCTCCTCCGCCAGCAGCGCCTCGGCATGCCGCGCCGCCTCCGCCTCTGCCGCCGCACTCTCCACCGCCCTCGCCGCTGCCTGCGCCGCCGCGAGCTCCTCGAGGGCGCGCACGCACGCGCTGTGGCCCTTGCTTTTGGCCATCTGAAGCGCCGTCCTGCCGCTCGCATTGAACGCCGTCGTATCGGCGCCCGCTCGCAGCAGGTGGCGCACAATGGCGGGGTGGCCTTCGCCGGCGGCAAACATCAGCGCGGTGTTGCCAGTGCTATCCTGCAAGTTAGCATCCGCGCCGCGCTGCAGCAGCAGCTCGACCACCCGGTCGTGGCTGTAGCTGGCGGCGAGCATCAGCGCGGTGCTGCCGTCGCTGTTCTGCAGGTTGGCATCCGCGCTGCGCTGTAGCAGCAGCTCGACCACTCGCTCGTGGCCGTAGCGGGCAGCGAACATCAGCGCGGTGCGACCTTTGCTCTCCTGCTTGTTGACCTCAGCGCCACGCTGAAGCAGCAGCTCGACCACTCGCTCGTGGCCGTTGTTGGCGGCGAGCATCATCAGCGTGATGCCGCTCCCATCGCCCGCCCGGCAAGTCGCATTGACCCGCCCGCCGCTGTCGAGCCACGCCAGCAGCGCCGCCTCGTCGCCTTGGAGGGCCGCTTCAAACGCCTCTTCGGGAAGGTTGCCCAGCGAGCCGGAAGAGGCCGCTTCGCCCGAGATAGCGCCGCCCGCGCCGCCCGCCGCCGCCTCGCGCTGGCTCGCAGTCACCTCCGCGATGTGCTGCCGGAAGGCCTCGACGCACTCGCTGTGGCCCTGCTCCCTGGCGTACTGCAGCGCGGACTTGCCGTCTGCAGCGCGCAGCTTTGTATCCGCGCCCGCCCGCAGCAGGCGGAGCACGATGGCGGGGTGGCCAAAGCCAGCGGCGAGCATCAGCGCGGTCCAGCCGTCGCTCTTCTGCAGGTTGACATCCGCGCCGCGCTGAAGCAGCAAGTCGACCACTCGCTCGTGGCCGTCGCCAGCGGCGCTCATCAGCGCGGTGACGCCATTGCTGTCCTGCTGGTCGATCTCCGCGCCGCGCCGAATCAGCAGCTCGACCACCCGCTCGTGGCCATTGTAGGCGGCGCCCATCAGTGCGGTGCTGCCGTTGCTCTTCTGCAGGTTGACCTCCGCGCCGCGCTGCAGCAGCAGCTCGACCACTCGCTCGTGGCCGCTGGCGGCGGCGAGCATCAGCGCGGTGCCGCCGTCGCTGTTCTGCAGGTTGACCTCCGCGCCGCGTTGAAGCAGCAGCTCGCTCACCCGCTCGTGGCCTTTAGTGGCAGCGTACGTCAGTGCGGTGCCGCCGTCGCTGCTCTGCAGGTTGACCTCCGCGCCGCGTTGAAGCAGCAGCTCGACCACCCGCTCGTGGCCTTGGATGGCGGCGAGCATCAGCACGGTGACGCCACTCACATCGCCCGCCCGGCAAGTCGCATTGACCCGCCCGCCGCTTTCGAGCCACGACAGCAGCGCCGCCTCGTCGCCTCGCCCGGCCGCTTTCCACACCGCTTGGGGAAGGCTGCCGGTCTCCGCCATTTGTTCATAGTTTTTCTTTTTCAAAACGAATCTACTGCAAGTCCCTCTTATTTGGCCCAACCAACCAGCGTTCCAGTGCGATGGCGTCGAACGGCCCTACCGTACCGGGAGCGGGCCCCTAGGCCATCTCTGCGCCGTTGAGCGAGACGTTTGCCTCGAGGCCGCCCTCCTTGACGGCCTCCGCGTAGAGCGAGAGGAAGTCGGCGAGGAGAGCGACGAGCACAAAGTCGCCGAGCATCAGCAGCCTGCGCCATGGCACGCACCAAGTCGGGGCGCGAGCGCGGGCGGGGCGCAGCGTCCCCGGAGCACCGCGTGAATAGGCGGCGAGTGGCAGAGGGCTGCCGGCGAGTCGGGTGGAGTGCGCGCTCTCAAGTGGCGGTCGGAGAGGGTGGGGCATCTAGGGGCCAGCAGCATGTGGAACTCCCCTTCGAGCATCAGCAGCAGCCACATCAGCACCCGGAACACCGCGCCGACGGCGAGGCAAGCGACGGCGTGCGAGGTGAGCGCCTCGACCCGCTTCGCGCGTGCAAGGGCGGCGCGCCTGCGGGGCACGCGCCCTCAGACACCCCTCAGACACCCCTCAGACACCCCTCGGACACCCCTCGGACACCCCTCGGACACCCCTCGGACGCATCTTCGAAGAGCCAGAGTGAGCGGCGAGGAGCGGCGGGGGAGGAGGCGGGGGCGGGGCGCGGGTGCGGGAGGTGGAGCAGAGCGATGTTGGTGGAGCAGAGTTGCGGCGCAGGGGGAGTGGGGGGGGGGGGGGAGGGGGGAGGAGGAAGAGGGGGGGGGGAGGGGGGGGAGGTGGCGAGCACACACATCGGCAGCACCGCCAGCATCTGCGTGTAGATGGCGCACGCGAGCGTGACCCACCGGAGCGAGTTGGAGGCGTCCTACGGGTGGGGCGTGGACGTGGCTCGGACGCGACCAGGACGCGTCCACTCCGCGCCGCACTGGAGGCGCGGCCTCGTCGCCCTCGCCGCTGAGGCCAAAGACCATGCTGAGCACTGAGAGCGCCGCGGCGGCGCCCGCCGCCTTAAACGCTGGGAACTCGTCGAGGCGCGCCGGCTGCACGCCGAGCGAAGGGCCGACCGAGGGCGAGAGGGCGAGGGCGAGCGCGCCCGACAGGATCACCGAGAGCACCACGTCGAGGTTGGAGATCAGGCTCGCGCGGAACGCGTGGCCGGTGAGCGACCACACCGCGCGCAGCAGCGAGGCGCCAAAGGCGAGGCGAGAGGCCTGCACGGAGAGCGCGGCCGAAGACTGGTGCTTGGTGAGGAGCGACCAGAGCTGCAGCGCCGACGAGGCCGAGGAGGCGTAGTTGCCCGCGGCGAACAGCAGCACGATATGGTGCGGCCCAGCGACGCCGAGCGGGGACGCGCGCAGCCGGAGGACGCCCACCAACAGCAGCAGCGCCGTGAGCACGCCCCCTACCCTCCGCAGGGAGGCCGGGCTGAGCTCCAAAAACTTGTCGGGCTGCCTCTGGGCGTCAGGCTGCATGCAGCAAACTGCGCCGCGAACACCGCAAGTGCAGCGCTGCGTTTTTTTATTTCTAAGAAAAAGAAGCGAAAAACGGATTGGCAGGTGGAGAGGGCTCTCTACTGCCGCGGCGCCCCTGTCGGTTCGGAGGCGCCCGGCGGCCGCGCGCTTGGTGCCGACGTCGACCGGCTGCTCTCGCGGCGCCGAGGCGTGCCCACGTCACGCGCGCTGCGAGGTGTCTTTCGGCATGTGAGCGCTTTGTGGAGACGCCAGGAAGCTCGTCTTCCATGTCTGCGGCCGCGGGCGTGCGGGCTGGCCCGCCGGGGTGGGCGAAGCTCCGAGCGGGTCTTCGAGCTCGCCGCCCACGACGAGCCATGGCTTAGCGGGTTCGAGCCGTCACACATTGGCTGCCGGGGTGTGCCGAGGGGGGGCTGGGTGGGCGGTAAGCCGTCATTGCCCGGCGCTGCTTGCAGCGCTCTGGGTGGTAGTGGCGGCGCTCCAAGAGTGGTGCTCTTGGGAAGAGGTTCCTCCTTTCCGCTCCCCCCCCGCAAGGCGCGAGACACGTATACGGTATTATGGTTTACCCACGAGTACCGTGTTTGTTATGACCCGACGACCCCCCCCCCCCCCCCAATGAACACACCAGTGAGGGAGGGCGAGACGATCGAGGGGTCCCGTACCAAGCGGAATCGACCCTATCAAGTGCTCAAGTGCTCAAGCTGGAGCGAAATTGCGATCGTTACGGCAGGTTACGGCGCCTGCATATCGGCCGGATCCGCGTGCGTCCCATTCCCTCGCACAGCTTCGCAGCTCATGCTGCTGGCGGGCTCGCGCCTGTCGTCCCGCCCCCTATTGGCCCTGCGCGGCCGCCTCGGCGCGGCGTCGGTGCTGGGCCGCCGCGGGCTCCACCTCGGCGTCGAGGCTGACCCGCGGCGTATGACCTTTGTGGACCCGACCGTGCCGGAGGAGACACCGAGCCGGGAGCGAGAGGAGGAGCAGGAGCTCCGTTCGCTCAACGGGATGGCGCAGGCGTATCGCGAGGCGGGCGACCTGACGCGTGCGGAGGCGTACTTTGCGCGCGTCCTCGCGCGCCGCCGCGCCCTCCACGGCAGCGACGACCCTCGCACCCTGTACGCGATGGGACATCTGACTGCGGTGCTGGCGGCGCGCGGCTCGCTGCACGCGGCGGTGACGCTGGCGAAGAAGCAGTGCGCGGCGTCGCTGCGCACGCTGGGCCCTTGCCACCCCGACACGCTCCTCTGCCACGGGCACGCTGTCTCACTCCTCTCCCAGGTCGGGCGGCACGAGGAGGCGCCGCTCCGTAGCACCTTCCTAGCACGTTCCTAGTACCTTCAAGGTCTCCTTCCTAGCACCTTCCTAGCAGTCTCCTCTGCCAGGACGAGAAGGCGCCACTCCTCGACCTCTCCTCGACCTCTCCTCGACCTCTCCCAGACCTTTCCAGTCCCTCCCAGACCTGCCCAGACTCGCCCAGGCCTTCCCAGACTCCCGTCTCTCCGCCCTGCCCGCCGCGCAGGCCGAGGAGACGGCGCGGCTGACCCACTCCTCGTGCGCCGCCTACCACGGCGAGGCGCACCCGACCACGCTCATCGCCCTCTCGCAGCTGGGCCAGGCGCTGATCTCCCCATCTCTCCCCATCTCTCCCCATCTCTCCCCATCTCTCCCCATCTCTCCCCATCTCTCCCCATCCCTCCCCACCTCTCCCCATCCCTCCCCATCTCTCCCCATCCCTCCCCTCATCGCCCTCTCGCTGCTCGGCCAGGCGCTGATCGCCGTCAACAAGCTCGATGAGGCGGAGACCTGCCTCCGCACCGAGGCGCAATCTCCCCATATCTCCCCATATCTCCGCCACGCCTCCGCACCGAAGCGCAATCTCCCCATATCTCCCCATATCTCCCCATATCTCCCCATGTCTCCCCATATCTCCGCCACGCCTCCGCACCGAAGCGCAATCTCCCCATATCTCCCCATATCGCCCCATGTCTCCCCATATCTCCGCATATCTTCCGCGATCCATTCGTTGCCCCTCCCGGGGGGCCTCGCTCGCAGACGCCCGTCTCGATGTCCAGAGACCTCCCGCTCACTCCCGTGCACCAGGTGGCTCTCTCGACCGACTCGCTCGGCGGCAGCCACCCCGAGACTCGCATCGCCTGCTCCAACCTCGCCTCGGCGCTGGTGGCGCAAGCGCGTGCCTGCTCGCGGACGCCATCTCCCCACATCTCCCCATAACTCCCCATCCCTCCCCACCTCTCCCCACCTCTGCCCATCTCTCCCCACCTCTCCCCATCTCTCCCCACCTCTCCCCCTCTCTCCCCATCTCTCCCCGTCTCTCCCCATCTCTCCCCATCTCTCGCCACCTCTCCCCATCTCTCCCCATCTCTCCCCGTCTCTCCCCACCTCTCCCCATCTCTCCCCACCTCTCCCCATCTCTCCCCGTCTCTCCCCATCTCTCCCCATACCTCCCCATATCTCGGCTAGGCGCGCGTGCTCGCTGACGCGATGCCCGACCTGTCCGCCTCGAAGCTGTCCGAGGCGGAGGCGCTGTTCCGCGCGCAACTCGACGCCTGTGTCTCGGCGCTCGACGCCCACGACACGCCCACGACACGTTTTCTTCCTGCCCACGACACGCCCACGACATGTCCACGACACGTCCACGACACGTCCACGACATGTCCACGACACGTCCACGACATGTCCACGACACGCCCACGACACGTCCACGACATGCACACGACACGCCCACGACACGTCCACGACACGTCCACGACATGTCCACGACACGTCCACGACATGTCCACGACACGCCCACGACACGTCCACGACATGTCCCACGACACGTCCCACGACCCGTCCCACGACACGTCCACGACACGTTCCCTTCTTCCCAGGCGCTCGGCGAGAGGCACCCGCACACGCTCACCGCCGTCTCGAACCTCGCCCAGACCTACCGCGACCGAGGTCCGAGATGCAGCCGAGATGATGCCGAGAGGCGGCCGAGAGGCGGCCGAGAGGCAGCCGAGAGGCAGCCGAGAGGCAGCCGAGAGGCAGCCGAGAGGCGGCCGAGAGGCAGCCGAGAGGCAGCCGAGAGGCAGCCGAGAGGTAGCCGAGACCCGCGGCGCCTCTCCACGCCTTTTCTCTGCCAGCAGGACAGCTTGCGGAGGCGGAGCCGCTGCTGCGCCGCGAGGCCGAGCAAAGACGGCGCTGGTGCCTGACTAACCAGCTATCCGTTGAGTGGGTCCGTCCTCAGTGAATTAGGCCGAGCTGTCGGCGCTGGTGCTCGGGCCGGCGCACGAGGACACGCTGTCCGCACAAGAGGCGCTATCTCCCCATATCTCCCCCATATCTCCCCATATCTCCCCATAGGACACGCTGACCGCGCAAGAGGCGCACGCGCGCGTGCTGGGGCACCTCAGCCGGTACGAGGAGGCGGTGGCGCTGCTGCGCGCCAGCAGAGGCGAGGCGCACCCGGCAACGCTCGCGCTGATGGCCGAGGCGACGCAATCTCCCCATATCTCCCCATACCTCCCCATATCTCCGCATATCTCGCGCTGATGGCCGAGGCGACGCAGCCGACGCAGCGGTGGCAGCGCCTGCCGACGCGCCGCCGCTCCTCGGCTCATCTCGCCGCATCTCCCGCTAGGCGACCCAAAAGTACCACGACGAGGGCCGGCCGTCGCAGGCGGAGCCGCTGGCGCGCGAGCTCGTCGCCGCGTGCGCGCGCCGGCTAGGAGTGCCGGGGGCTGGGAGACGGCGCGCTTGCACGGGCCTTCTTTACTGAGCGGTCTGGGGAGGGGTTCTCGTTAGGCGAGCAGCCCGAGGAGGAGGGAGAGGCGTCCCGCGCGCGCTGCATCTCGGCTGCACGTCGGCCGTCCCTCGGCTGTAGGCGAGGGGCACACGCTGACTGTGCGCTACTCGTGGATGCTGGCGGTGCTGCTGCGGCAGCAGGGCAAGGGCGACGAGGCGGCGGCGATCACCGGCGAGTGGGGCGCGCTGCCGTCGGATTTGCCGGCGAGCTTGCCGACGGCGCGGGGGCACAAGCCGGCGCCGCATTCGGTTGTGGACTACGTGGAGCTGGGCCAGTTCTCGCACACGCTGCAGACGGTGCGCTTCGACGGCGCCGGTGGTCGCGAGGGGACCGGACATGTCCGTGACGTGTCCGTGGGGCGTGTGGTCTCGTCTAGGTGAGCTTCGAAGACAACTACTCCAAGGACCTCGTCTCGCTGGGCCACGGCCCGGCGGAGCTGCCGCTCGGGGGGCTCGGCGGCGGAGGCTTCGCGTTCCACTTCGAGACGCCCTCATACTGAGGCCGCCCTACTGAGCCTTGCGGGGGCGGCGGCGGCGGGGAGGAGCGGGAGGCGGCCGAGGCACGGCGAGGGGTGCGGAGGAGGCGGAGGAGGGGAGACGGGGAGGGCTCGCGCCCCTTGCCTCGTGCCCCCCTGCCTCGTGATCCCGCGGGGCGAGTGGCGTCGCCCCGCGGTGTACAACGTCTGGCGCGCGCACACCCGCGCGCGGCAGAGTCGCTCGGCGCGGCCGCGGCAGTAGTGCATGTGCAATCTCTGGTGCATGTGTTGTCTCATGTGAGAGACTTTGTGAGCGGGACTGCGTCGATGTGCCGCGCTCTAGGTCTAAGGGGAGCACAGCGAGGCCCCGCTGTGAGAGTTGCATACATTTGAAGCGGGGCTATAGTAAAACACGCGATGTGGAGACTAAAGTAGGTGTGTCGCTCCCGTCGCCCCGGCCCGGGAGCGGGCAGTCGGCAGAGAAGTAAAGTAGCCCACGTATTATAAGGGGCCATGCACCATGGCCCCATTCCTTTCAAGTTCGGAGATCGAGCTTCTCGAGTAGAGTCTTAAGGTGTGCGTATCTGTTGTGTCTAATCCCTCGGTAAAGTGCTACGGCTATGCCTATGGGCCTGCGCTTGAACGCTCTCTGCCCTGCTATCGACGCCGCCGGACGACGCGCCGCCCGCGGAGCGCGAGGCCGCGGAGGCGATGCGCGCCGCGGCCGCCGACCCGAGCGGGTACGTGATGAAGCCGCAGCGAGAGGGCGGCGGCCACAACCTCTTCGGGGCCACGCTCGCGGCCGCGCTGCGCGAGCTGTCTCGCGCGCAGCGGTCGGCGTACATCCTCATGCGGCGCATCGAGCCAAAGGCGGCGCCTGCGGTCCTCGTGCGCGCCGGAGAGGTCTACCGCGGCGACGCCGTCTCGGAGCTGGGCGTCTACTCGACCTACCTGCGCTCCGCCACCGGCCGCGTCCTCATCAGCCGCCCCGCCGGCCATTTGGTTCGCACCAAGATGCGCGGGGTTGACGAGGGAGGGGTCGCCTCGGGCTTCGCCGTTCTCTCGAGCCCGCTCGCTTCATCTGATGATGTGGTGTGACGCTGATGTTTTTGCACGTGCGGTTCGCTCTGACATTTGCATGCAAGAGGTAAAAAGAGAATTTAAAAGAGAAAGAACCCCCAATGGATGTCACGCCTCGCTTTACCCACCTTGGGACGCCTGGATTACCGCCTTGGCGATCCAGGACGACGTTGGCGTTCCAGGACGCCCCAAAGCCGCTCACCTTTGCCAATGGCCTTCACACTGGCCTTCCTAGTCTCCGCTGTTGCCGCACGCCGGTCGAGCATCTCGAGCCCGACATCTTTCGTCAACCTCTCTCTTCCCCGCGCTGGCGGTGAGCGGCGGGCGATTGACAGACCGGCAAACGCTTCTCGAGCCACAAGCCAGGAGCACAAGATCGAGGCACCGCCCGATGCGGTGGCCACCCCTCGTGGGTCGACTGACCTCTTCTCCTTCTCAAGTGAGATTCCCGACTGGCGGGGCGCCTGCGCCTCCGTTGACCGCGCCGACCTCGAGGTCGAGCAGGCCGAGCTCGAGCGGAGTGACCAGGCACTCGGCGACCCGCAGTGCACTCGCCACGTCGCCGCACTGCGTATTCGCCCACCCTTCGCCCCTCTAGAACACCTCATGCGCCGCTCTACCCTGCCCTGACTGCTCTGAGCGCTGCCCTGACTGCTCTGAGCGGCATTCGCTCCTATCACTCATCGCGCCTCCTCCTGCGCGCCTGACGGAATCCCCCCCTCTCCCTTCTCAGGGAGAGAGCGAGGCACCCGACATGGACACGGCCGGCAGCGCTCCCTGGTACCGCCTTGTGGGTTCCCTCGTGCACGAGACTGAGGCGGTGCCCATGCCTCTGCCGGTTCCGCCAAAGACCGAGTTAGCGGAGGCGCAGCGCAGCGAGGCGTCGAGCCTCTTGCGGAACTACAACACGCCACAGGATCTAGTTCGGCCCACGGAGGTCTGCGCCACTCAGATCGCCGACTCGAAGACGGCCGAGTTGACCGATCTCTTCTCCATTTCAAGTGACTTTGCCGGCTCGTGGCCGCACTGCGCCTCCTTCATCTGGGCCCAGCGCGGAGCCGCCGCCGCCGTTGCGTGGCACGCGGAGCCTCACCACGCGCTCACCGACGAGCTCTACAAGACCGACGAGCCGCTTGCGAACCCGCCGGTCGACATCTTGCTCTCCATCGACCTGCCCTCCCCGTCCCACTTTCCCTTCATCAGCGGACAGTCCTCTTCCGCGCCTGGCCGCACCCGGCAGCGCATTCAGGTTTGGGCCGCCCTCTTGCTGCTCGGAGCGTTCGGCGTGCTGCTGAGCGAGTGGGTGTGGCCGCCGCGCTTCGGTGCGGCCTTGGTGCGCTGGAGCAACTCGGGAGGGCGCCTCGTGCAGTGCCGGACGGGGTCGAGGCGCGGCGCGTGGCTGCTTCTCCTCGCGGTGCTCCCGCTGGCATGTGCTCCGTCGCCCTCTCCGCCCCCACCCCCGCCTCTGCCGCCGCTCCCCACTGGCTTTGTCGCCACGGCGAGCATCAGGGAGCTCCAATCCCTGATCACGTGGGCTGCTGCTTCGCGAGCCGACGTCTCAATCTACCTGCCGCCCAGTGCAGACTTCAAGCTGAACAGCCAGATCAGGTGCGCCTCCAGCATCAAGGTGATCGTCGCGAGCAGCGGCGAGGGCGCGACGCTCGACGGCCAGGAACAGACCAGGCTCTTTTACCTCTCGGGCGGCTGCAGCCTCACCCTGCGGGGGCTGAACCTCGTCGAGACGGCCACGTCCTCGCTGCCCTTTCTCCACCCTTGTGCGGCCGTGCTGGCGCTGCTCCTCGCGGCGTGCTTTGAGCCGCTGCTGCGTGGGCAGGTCAAGAAGAAGAGGGTGGAGGGCCGCAGGCACGCAGCTAGCTCCGTGCACTGGCTCGCCAGCACGCGTGCTCTCCGAGTTGGCATTGTGATCATCTTCTTCCTGCAGGGCGTATGCGGCACACCAGCGGCACCGCTGCAGCCCGTCAGCGTCAGCAGCCCGTGCTCGCTCACCGACGGCGGCTTGTGCGCCACGTCGCCAAACTACCCGAACAGCTACGGCATCAACGAGGCGTGCACCATCAGCGGCGTGCCGCTGGTCGAGCTGGAGACGGTCGCCTTTAATGTGGAGGCGGGCGACGGCTGCCGCTACGACTATCTCACCGTCAACGGCGTCAAGTACTGCGGCACCTCGGGGCCGAGTGGCGCGGTGGCGGAGGACGGCGTCATTACGTGGCGATCGGATGGCAGCGGAGTCAGGTCGGGCTGGAAGGCGTGCCCCTGGTCCCTCTCGCTCCCCTTTCTTCTCCTCTCTGACGCCTATCCTCCCTCTGCCGTCAGATCTGCTGGCCGACCCGCCCGCCTTCACCGCCATCACCCCCATCACCGCCTCTCGCTCCGCCGCCGCCGCCGCTGTCACCGCTGCCGCCGCTGTCACCGCCTGCTCCGCCGCGCTCCCCCGGCTTCGATGTCGTCGCGGAAACCGAGAACGAGCTCCGCTCCCTGATCGAGGACGCTATTGCCAACGTCTCAATCTACCTGCCGCCCGGTGCGCACTTCAAGCTGGGCAGCCGGATCATCTGTACCTCCAGCATCAAGGTGACCGTCGCGAGCAGCGGTGAGGGCGCGACGCTCGACGGCAAGGGGGAGACCGGGCTCTTTTCCCTCTCGTACGGCTGCAGCCTCACCCTGCGGGGGCTGACCCTCGTCAACGCGAGGGCGCACAGCGGCGGCGGGTGGTGGCTGGCCGGTCGCGGCGGCGTTGTTGTGGCCGCGTGGGGCGCAGGCGACGTCGAGATCATCGAGTCGATGATCACAAACTGCAGGGCTGACTATGTGCGCCGTGTAGAGCTAGCAGCCCGCCCTGCAGTGCCGCACGGTAGCGAGGCGAGAGATAGAGAGGGCCGCGGCTGCGTCACCCCGCTCTCTCCTCGCAACCGCAGTCCGGCGGCGTCGTCTTCGCGCGGGACAGTGGTGCGGTCTCGATAATAAACTCCACTGTGACTGGCTGCTCGGCTGGCCAGGTGCGCCGCGTAGAGCTAGACGCACTCCTGCAGAGCCGCACGGCAGCGGGGCGAGAGATAGAGAGGGCCGCGGCTGCCTCACCCCGCTCTCTCCTCGCAACCGCAGGAGGGCGGCGTCGTCTACGCGATTGACAGCGGTGCGGTCTCGCTAATCGGCTCGCCCGTGACGGGCTGCTCGGCTGAGGTGCGCCGCGTTGGGCTGGCCGCCTCCAGCAGCGCCGCACAGCAGCGGGGCGAGATATGGAGAGGGGCCACGGCTGCCTCACCCCGCTCTCTCCTCGCAACCGCAGCACGGCGGCGTCGTCAGCGTGTATGAGAACAGCGGTGCGGTCTCGATAATCGGCTCCACTGTGTCGGGCTGCTCTGCTATTTGGGTGCGCCGTGTAGAGCTAGCCGCACTCCTGCAGAGCCGCACGGCAGCGGGGCGAAAGATAGAGAGGGCCACGGTGCGTCACCCCGCTCCCTCCTCGCAACCACAGTACGGCGGCGTCGTCTTCGTGTATGATAACAGCGGTGCGGTCTCGATAATCGACTCCGATGTGAGGGACTGCTCGGCTGGCCATGTGCGCCGCGTAGAGCTAGCCGCCACCCCTGCAGCGCCGCACGGCAGCGGGGCGAGAGATGGAGAAGGGCCACGGCTGCCTCACCCCGCTCTCTCCTCGCAACCGCAGTCCGGCGGCGTCGTCGACGCGTTTAACAGCGGTGCGGTCTCGATAATAAACTCCACTGTGACTGGCTGCTCGGCTGGCCAGGTGCGCCGCGTAGAGCTAGCCGCACTCCTGCAGAGCCGCACGGCAGCGGGGCGAGAGATGGAGAAGGGCCACGGCTGCCTCACCCCGCTCTCTCCTCGCAACCGCAGTCCGGCGGCGTCGTGGCCCTGACGACTGACACCGACTGTCTGGGGGCGTCTGTGAGCCGACGGGACCCTTCCCGGGCCCCTCCGGGGGGGGCCCGGTGCACCCGGAGGGAAACCGACCTCATCGTGACCGACTCCACCATCTCCGGCTGCAATGCCACGCGAGGCGGAGCAGTGTACGTGCGGTCAGGCTCAGCCAGCCTGACCCGCTCCACCATCTCCAACTGCATCGCCACAGAGTCTGGCGGCGGCCTCTACTCGGAGGGCGGGCGCACCTCCCTTAGCGACGGCACCCTCATCAGCGGCTGCTTGGCCCAAGAGGGCCGCTCCGTCTTCCTTCTCGCTGGCGAGGTCTCCTATACCCTTCCCGCCCCAGCCGGCCGCTGGCTGCCAAACGCGCGCTGCGAGGTGTACCGGGAGGCGTGCGCGACGGATGATCAAGGTCGCCCGACCAATGACTGCCCTAATCACCGCGAAACTTGCGCGATCAACCTCGTCGTTCAGAACAACGTCGACCCGTGGTACTGCCAGGAGCCGACTGTTGTTCAGCCGTGCAACTGGGATAGCACGCGGGGCGGCGACCCCTCCCTCCTCGGTGAGAGCCTCTACCAGCTGCCGCTGCTGCCCGTCGATGAGGACTTCCCCTTTGCCTGCGCCGCCGGCCTCCTCGGCTCGGCCGACCCAAAGGAGCAGTCGAGCAGCAGCTGCGCCGGCCGCTGCCCCGCAGGCTCCCAGTGCCCCACAGAGGCGACCTATGAGGCGCTGCCCTGCGATGCTGGTCACGTCTGCCCGGAGGGGACGAGCGTGCCCCTTCCCTGCCCCGCCGGATCGTACTCGAACGCCACCGACCTCGCCGCCGCGAGCGAGTGCACCGACGCCTCGCCGGGCCACTTCGCCACCACGGGCTCGACGCAGCAGACGCCGTGCACCAAGGGGTCGTACACGGACGCGTACGGGCAGGGCGAGTGCACGCCCTGCGCCGGCGGGTCGTACCAGGACGCGGAGGCGCAGACGGGGTGTAAGGCGTGCGAGCAGGGCAGCTACTGCCCCGAGGGCGCGTCGGCGCCGCTGCCGTGCGAGGCTGGCAGCTACTCGCGCGCCACGGACCTCACCGCCGCCTTGCAGTGCACCGCCGCCGACCCGGGCTACTTTGCCACCACCGGCTCCACCGAGCAGACGCCGTGTCGCGAGGGCAGCTTCGCCGCCGAGGAGCGCAGCGAGGCCTGCGAGCTGTGCGCCCAGGGCTACTACCAGAGCGAGCCCGGCCAGGCCGCCTGCGTCCGCTGCGCGTTTGGCAAGTATTGCCCGTTGGGTTCGTCGCGCGAGCTGGACGCGCAGTGCTCGCCTGGCACGTACGCCAACGTGACGGACGCCGACGGCGACCCCGAGTGCCTCGCCTGCCCCGCCGGCTCATCGTGCGCGGGAGGTGGCGCCGCGCCTGCCGTGTGCTCTCCAGGAACCGCAGCCAAGCCTGCTCAGGACCAGTGCACCGTCTGCGACGTCGGGACGTATCAGCCGGATTCCGGAGCCGCGGGCTGCCTCGAGTGCGCGCTGGGTACGTTCTGTCCAAAGGGAAGCAGCGCTCAGCTGCCGGCGACCTGTCCCGCGGGCTTCTACAACGGGAAGGCGTCCACCACGCTGGAGAGCCTCGACGATTGCGTCGGTTGCGCGCCTGGCAGCTTCTGCGCCGGCGGCGCTGCGCAGCCAACCGCTTGCGCCCCAGGCAGCATCGCCCCTTCAGCCAACATGTCTGCTTGCGAGCTGTGCCCGATCGGACGCTTCGCAGCCTCCACCACCGAGTGCGAGGAGTGCGAGGCGGGCACCTACGCGGCGAGCGACGGCCTCTCGCAGTGTACGCCCTGCCCTTACCCTACCAGCTCCGAGAGCGGCGACGTCACCTGCCCCATATGCAAGGAGGGCTTCTACCTGCAGGACGCGAGCGCCCTTCCGGATGACATCTTCCGCTTCCCGACCGAGCACTGTAAAGCGTGCCCGCCGAACGCCAACTGCGCGACTAATATCACTCTCGAGACCCTCGGCGTCCAGCGCAATCACTGGCGCGCCTCGCTCCTCACCACCGAGATCCACGAGTGCGACGCCTCCGACCACTGCAGCGGCTCGGGCGGCGCGACGCAGACCTCCCGCCGCCTGGCTGCTTCTGGCGGCGCCGGCCCAGGCTGCGACCTCGGCCACACCGGCCCGCTCTGCGAGTGGTGCGTGAGCGACGAGCAGTACTTCAGCCGCGCGGAGCGAGGCTGCACCGACTGCCCGACGACGGGGCGGTTCGGCATCCTGGCGGGGGTCGTCGTCGCTCTCGCAGGGACAGGGCTCTTCTTGTACCGCGCCCTCCCCCGCGCCAAGGCGTGGGGCCGCTTCAGAGCACGTCTTGATATCGTCGAGTCGCAGGTCGGCGTGCAGCCCCCTCCCCCCCATCCACTGACCGGGCGCCTCTTGCCTCTCGTGTCGACACCACCCCACCTTACCTTAGGTTGGTTTCCAACCCAAGTTCAAGATCCTGGTCAGCTTCTACCAGATCGCCGCGACGCTCGGCCCCGTCTACGGCGTCCGCTTGCACGAGGACTTCACGCGCTGGACCGACTTCATGGACGCGATCAGCTTTGACCTGCTCGGCCTCACCTACCCGGATGCCTGCATCGGCTCGATGGGAGACCGGCTCCTGCTCGCAGGCTTGTGGCCGATCCCATCTATCATGCTCGGAGGCGCCGCCTTCGCCTGCTGCGCCCTCGCGGAGTGGCTTCTGTCTGGTCGCGCCGACGCCCTCCGGCGCGACCTCGTCCGCGCGACGCAAAGCCGCCTGCTCTACTGGGCCATCCTCGTCGCCTACCTCGTGCTGCCCTCCGTCTCTCGCTCCATCTTCAAGGCGAAGCAGTGCGAGTCGTTTAATGTCGACGACGTGACAGGGGAGAGGCGCTCCTACCTCGTTGCCGACCTCGACGTGCTCTGCAGCGCCGGCGACGACGAGTACAGCGGCCTCGACGCGTACTTCTGGGCCTTCTTTGTGCTCTGGCCGGTGCTCGTGCCGCTAGCCTTCCTCGCGCTCCTGCTTTCGATCCGCTCCGAGGTGCGGGCGCAGCGAGACAGGGCCACGGCCCGAGCTTGCCGTTTCCTCTGGCGCGACTACGACCCGCGCTTTCTCTTCTGGGAGGTCGTCGATCTGGGCCGCAAGCTCTTCCTCGCTTCGCTGGTGCTCTTCATTCAGACAGACACCGGGTCGAGCAAGCTCCTCCGCCTCTTCGTCGCCTCTGTCATCTCGGCCCTCTACCTCGCCGTCCTCGCCCTCGCCCGGCCCTTCAAGCGCGACGACGACCTCTACCTCGCGTGCACCGCCAATTTGCTGCTCGCTTGCTGCTTCATCTCCGGCATGGTGATTCAGCTCTGCGAGAGCGCTGCTTATGAGGAAATGTGCAAGACCCTCGTCGGCTTCGACAGCGCGCACGGCGCGAGTGAGTTTGTCGTCGCGCTCACCGCCGCAATGCTCGCCGCATCGTTGCTCGTCCTCCTCTTCAAGACAATCAGCGCCGTCCGCGCGCCCACCATCCGCCTCGTTACCTCTGACCGCCCCCCGACCCTCGAGCTGCCCCCCGAGTGCCACTTCCACGGCTTCATCTCGCACTGCTGGGGGACCGGCCAGGACCAGACGCACACAGTCGTGCGGCGGCTGCAGCTGCTGCTGCCCGGCGTCCGGATTTGGCTCGACGTCGACAATCTTGAGGACGTGGGCAGGCTGGAG
Organism: Emiliania huxleyi CCMP1516; assembly: GCF_000372725.1. Taxonomy (NCBI): domain Eukaryota; phylum Haptophyta; order Isochrysidales; family Noelaerhabdaceae; genus Emiliania; species Emiliania huxleyi. The sequence goes on from NW_005195220.1 coordinate 157,778, forward strand.
GAGTCGGTGAGGGACGCGACGACCTTTCTCGTCTTCCTCAGCGCCGGATACTTCAAGAGCTTCAACTGTCGCCGCGAGCTGTACGCTGCGCTGGCCTCGAACCGGCCCTTCATCCCGATCCACGAGGCTGACGTCGACAAGGGCGGCGCCTCGATCGAGGCGCTGAAGGCCGAGTGCCGCGAGCACTGCGTCGAGGTCGCCCCGCCCGCCTACCCCTCCTACAGCGGGCCAGGCGAGATGCTCGCGCGCGTGTTTGAGGCGTCGTCGCCGATCGTGTGGGTGCGTGTGAACGCCTTTCAGCTCGAGTCGCTCAAGGCTGTCGCGCTGCGCATGTTGCTGCACTCTCCTTACTACGCGAGCCGCCCGGCCGAGCTCGCCGACGGCGTGATGGTGCCCGCCGGCGAGGCAGGCCCCGTTGCCTTCAGCGGCCCCGTCACCATCCTCGTGTGCCGCGACAACGAGGGCGCCGTCGGCATTGCAAGGGAGCTCAAGACGGCGGCGAGGGAGGGGCGCGGCTCTACCGCCAGCGCCGAGACGGTCGTGATCCGCGATGCGGAGGAGGCGCTCGAGGGAGCCAGCGCGGCCCCGCTCTCCGGGTACGTAGTGTTCCTGCTCTACCTGAACGATAAGACCTTCCTGGACGCCGTCGGCGCCGTCGCGCGCCTCGTACAAGCGGCGATGGACCGACGCATCGCAATCGCCATGGTCCACGAGCAGGACCCTATCTACGGCGGCGTTCCGTTCCGCAACTTTTTCCAGCAGACGCCACAGGTGCTGCTGCAGCCGCCGTACAAGCTCTTCGACACGGTGGCGGTGCCGCTCTTCCCGGCTCCGGAGCACCGCAAGATGAGCCGCCGCCTCGTGCTGAGCAGCATGGGAGCTGTGCCGTGCGATGCGGGGCCGCTCCAGCGGCGGTGGCAGCTGCTCCGCCGCCACATAGCGGTGGCGCGCCTCGTGCGGGGCGCGACCAAGCAGACGGCTCAGTCGCGCGTTCGCCGCGTCACCGCCCTCGCTCGAACGACGCAGCCCCGCGGCTCCTCTTCAAAGATGGAGCCGTGTCGGTCGAGTGGCGAGGACCTTGCCTAAGCCTGCGAAGAGTCGGCGCAGCGCCGCATGCCCAGATGAGCCAGATCGTCTGACCACCACCATTTCGCACCACCACCTCCACGCATGTTCACTAGCTAGCACTGGAAGCGTTTGGGCCAGACAAGCTGTGCCTGCGCGCCTCTGCGCGCCTGCGGCGCAAGCGTTTTGTCCCCTCCCCTTCTCCCTGCATGTGTCTGCGCCTGCTGCTGGCGAACCCCGAGAGGGGTTGGAGTGCCTCGCCAGGCCTGCTGTAAAAATGTGCTCCCCTTTCTCCCTGCCAGTCTGCGCCTGCGGTACGTTTTGTGCTCCCCGTTCTCCCTGCCAGCTGCCTGTCTGCGCCTCAGCGCCTGCGGTACGTTTTGTGCTCCCCGTTCTCCCTGCCTGTCTGCGCCTGCGATACGTTTTGTTGTATACCCCGTTTTCGCTTCCTGCTGTCGCGTGTCGGACGTACTAACTACTATCTCATCCGAGCAGCCTCAGCTCCGACCGACCGCCCTCTCCCTTGGGGGTTGGGGCGCCGCCCGCTGACCGCCAAACGCGCCCGCCTCCCTCCGCTAGTGCGGCGTGGCCCTTCGTCCCCGCCTTCCACGGCGCCCACGCCCTCCTCGCTCGCTTCGCGGCGGGCGCGGCGCTGCTCGCGTCCACCGCCTCCACCGCCGCCTGCTGCTGCTGCGGCTCCTCCAGCTCGGACTGCCGCACGCCTCTGCCTCCGCCCAAAGCAGCCAGCCCGCCAAGCCGCGCCGACGGAGCGAGGGGCGGGCCCCCTGCACCCCCGCTCTCCGCCGCCGCCTCGCCGAGAGCGGCGCTCAGGTGCGACGGCTCGTCTCTCCGCATCGCCTCGGAGATAGCCGAGGCCGAGGCCAGCGCCTCGAGCCGCGCCATGGCCGCGCGCAGCCGCCGCCGCGCCTCTGCGGAGAGCGCCTCCGCCCCAGCCTCAATCTCCTTCATCGTGAAGCGCGTCTCGCTCTCCCCGACCTCGCCGTCCCTCGCCACCCGCTTCCGCCGCGCGGACTCGACGCGAAACTGGTTCTGCCAGCTCGTGACGAACCCGGCACCCTCTCCGGCGAGCTGTCGGCTACCGCCGCCGCCGCCGCCGCCGCCGCCGCCGCCGCCGTCGGCCGCCGCCGCCAGCGCGGCGTCGGCGCAAGCTTGCGAGGCCTCCTGGCTGCGGCCTCGCTCCCTCTCCGCCCGCTTGTCGGTGCGGATGCTCCTCTTGTCGGCCTCGAGCAGCTGCTGCGCCAGGCCCGAGCGAGAGGGGAGGCGAGAGGCTGCGTCTCCGGGGCGAGGGGCTGCGTCTCCGGCACGCCGAGGCGCGCGCTTGGCATCGTCGCTGAAGAAGGCGACCACGTCGCTCCACAGCTGCAGCTGCGGGTAGTGCTCGCGCAGAGCCTCGCGCACCACCTCGAGTGTGGACAGCTGCGCCGCCCGCCGGCGGCACACGCCCTCTCCAACGCCGACGTACTTCCCGAGCCTACGTGCTGAATACGCCGACATGATGGCGGGGAGACGGCGGAATACGTGTCCTCTCGGGCGCTGGTTGGGGCACATCAGTACGTCTTCCGCTTCTAGGCTCCCGAGCCGCGTGGTGAGGCGGTGCACCCGCGAGGGGGCGTGCTCGTCGACCGCAGGGAGGAGCCGCTCCACAACCTCGTGGTGCGCCGACGGCTGGGTGGTTCCGAACCGGAGCGCCGCGAGGTCAGCGAGCACCTGCGCTGGCGTGCGGGTTGTCCAGACAAACTCGTTGGCGTCCACGATTGAATCGTCCCACACCGAGAGCGACTGCAGAGGCGGCGAGGCGCGCGGTAGAGGAACGAGCCTGCCGCCGCGCATCGCGACGTGCGGCCACAGCTCCGGGTTGCCGAGCACCGCCTCCCATTTCAGAGGGCAGAGGAGGAGCAACGCATCCTCCGCCGCGACGCCGCACGCGAGGTGGGCGGTGTGGTGGACCGCGCGTCCGAGGAGTAAGCCGTCCACGTGACACTCGGCAGCAAACCACGAGCCGACCGCCCCGCCTGCCGCCTCTGCTTCCGCTCCCGCCTCTCCCGCCGCCTCCGTTGCCACCGCTGCTGCGCCGGCGGCGCCCGCGGCACCGGAGGGGCGCGCCCACATCTCAACGACCACGCCGAGCGTCTCCCACACGTAGGCTCTTAAGAAGCGAATGGCTGTCTCGGCGGGCGACTCGACACCTCTCGTGAGTTGCGTACACGGAGCGCTGGCGTTCGGCTGTGGAGGGCGCGCCATGAGATGCGGAGGGAGGACGGCCGGGACGGACGCCGTGAGGCCGCACTGGTGCAGGCCCGTCACTGGCTGCGCGTTCGCGGGGCCCAGGCTTTGCCGCGCCGCGGCGTTGAGCGCCGCCACGAGCGCCACTTCGCCCGGTGAGACATCACTGACCGCCGTCAGCTCGCGTGAGGAGCCAGGAAGGGTGCGAGGTGGTGTGGCGAGCACCGCGCGCGAGGCCAGGTGTAGGTAGAGTGGCACCGCGCCCCGCTGGAACGGCGGTCCCGCCCGCCGGCAGTAGCCATGGAAACAAAGAATGGCATTTTTTCGGTAAAATTACACTGTGAAAAAGACAGAAAAAGAGAGAAAAACGCGCGCGCAGCGCGCGTAGGCGGCGCGTGCGCGCCGCCGCAGGCGGCGGACAGCAGGTGCGCAAAATTAAACGCCATTTTCGGTTCCGCGGTTTTGCCACTAACATCAAAGGATAAATTTCAGATTACCCGGTTTTTTAGATTCGCCTCGCAGATCACCCGGCGTTTTTCAGATCACCCGGCGTCTTCGATTTTTTGCCTCGCAGATCACCCAACACGGCGAAATGTCGTTTCCAGATTACCCAACACGGCGAAATGTCGTTTCCAGGTTACCCGGATCGCGAAATTTCTTTTTCCAGATCACCCAGTTTTGAGATTCGCCTCGCAGATCACCCGGCGTTTTCCAGATCACCCGGCGTGAGCGATTTCAGATCACCCGGTGCGGCGAAATGTCGTTTCCAGGTTACCCAACACGGCGAAATGTCGTTTCCAGGTTACCCGGCTCGCGAAATTTCTTTTTCCAGATCACCCGGTAGTGGGATTCACGACTGCGTCATTCAAGCAAACGACTAACGAGGCCGGGGATTCCGAAAGTGGGAGCTCTCCTTAGGACCACGTGCCGCAGGTGCTCGCTCTCTGTCTGGACGAGGTGCACGCTCGCAATTGGCTGGCCTGCGCGCGCCGTGGTTCACGCTGAGTCCGGCCTTTGCGCCTAGCTAGGGCCTAGGCAGCCGTCCGTGTCCGGGTAAGCTGAAGAGAAAAATATGTTAGCCGCCGGGTGATCTGGACGAGAAATTTGGCCGACCGGGTAATCTGACATGAGAAATGTTAGCGACCGGGTAAGCTGAAACGCGAATTGTGGGAGACTGGGTACACTGATTTTGTCAATTTTTTGATGAATGTTTGCTGAGCAGGAAAATATCGTTGCCGGGTGATCTGGACGATAAATTTGGCCGACCGGGTAATCTGACATGAGAAATTTTAGCGACCGGGTAAGCTGAAACATGAATTGTGGGAGACTGGGTAAACTGGTTTGACGGAAATCGCGCTAAGCAGGAAAATATCGTTGGCCGGGTAATCTGCGAGGCGAATCTCAAAAACCGGGTAATCTGAAATTTATCCAACATCAAATGTCGGGATGATTGATTGATTCGACTACATGCCCGCCTTTGCGCAGGCCAGCGCCGCGCTGTGATACGCATAGAGACGACCCGACCTCTCTGAACTAAGCCAGATTACTGCGAACGAACGCGTAGCACGAACGCGTAGCGCGCGGCGGGGAAGTCAACGGGGCAGCCGGCCGGGCGCCGGCCGCGCCCGAGGCGCGAGGGCGTAGACGGGTCACAAATTGCCCGGGACGGCTGGTCACTTGGTCTCTGACGTAGGCCACGCACATGCACATTAAGCGGTGACATGACCTGATTGTTAAGAGCCGGTCCGCGAAATTAAATGCCATTCTCCAGGTATCCATTTTAGCACTATCTTCGAAATCCCGGCCGGTACTGTTTTAAGAATGAGTGAAAGAGGTTGTTGGTATTGTCTCTGAAAGAAATGGGCTCGGCTGCGCCTGGGTTCGGAGCTTCAACGCCGGCCATTGCGCCGAATAAAACGGCGGCAAGTGCCGGACAGTGCACAGGGGCTTCGGCGAGAGCGTCGATGCCTTGAGTTGCCCGCTATGGCCGGGGGCTGCACCGCCGTGTGCATCAAGAAGAACTTGCACATGTGGAAACTGTGTATATGCCGAAATGTGACGGCGGCGAGGGCGACACGGACGGAGCAGGCGACAAAGGCGAATCCGACGGCGGAGGCGGCGACGGCGACACGGACGGAGGCGGCGAAAGCGAGACCGATGGCTGCGACGGCGACGGCAAGCGAGCTTGCTGCGGGGAGGGCGAGACGAAGGAAGGCAGCGGCGACGGCGACACGGACGGAGGCGGCGACGGCGACACGGACGGAGGCGGCGACGGCGACACGGACGGAGGCGGCGAAAGCGACACGGACGGAGGCGGCGAAGTCGACACGACCGACGGCGGGATTCCAACGGCGGCGGCGGCGACGGCGACAAGGACAGAGGCGGCGAAAGCGAGACCGACGGCGGCGACGGCGACGGCGACATGGATTGAGGCGGCAAAGGTGAGATCGGCGGCGGGGATGGCGAAACGGAGGAAGGCAGCGGCGACGGCGACACGGACGGAGGCGGCGAAGGCGACACGGACGGATCCGAGGCGGCGACGGCGACACGGACGGCGGAGCGGCGACAGCGACACGGAAGAAGGCGACGGCGAGACCGACGGCACGGCGGGGAGGGTGAGGGCGGCAGCGGGGAGGCGTGCGGCGGCAACGGCAGCGGCGAGGGCGGCGGCGACGGCGGAGGAGAGAGCGGCGGAGAGGGCGGTGGAGAAGGCCGCGGGGAGGGTGGCGGAGAGGGCGGTGGAGGCGAGGGCGGCGGCGACGGCGGAGGAGAGCGCGGAGGCGACAGTGGCGGAGAGGGCGGCGAGGAGGGTGGCGAACTCGCAATAATTCACCTGCGGGAACCGGGACGGCGGGGAGGTGGCGGGACCGAATCGTACCGCGGGCCGCCGGGCAGCGGCCATACCCGCTCGGGGGAGGCAGGGCTCAGAATCGGTTTCAGGCCACAAGGCCGGTGAGTTGGGCGTGACCGTCATCTAGAACGCGCCCGCTCGCTCGCGAAGTCGGTCTGCGGAAGGTAACGACGATTCGGCTAGCTGGGCGTCTGCGGAGGCAACGGGCGGGCTGGCGATCCGCAACGAGGCCTGTTTGTCGCGGTCGGACAGGCACCCGTCGCATCTGTGGACAGGTGTGACGACGGCAGTGACGAGATTGCGGCGCAGCCGCGCACGGGGTCCCGCCGTCAGCGGCCACACAGGCAAGAGCGGCACATCATGAGTCGGGGGGGTGTCGGGGCACGACGAGGGTTGCTTCGGCTGGCGCTCGGAGGCCACCAGGCGGCCCCATTTGCGTCCGGCAGGTGCCTGCCGCACCCTGCCGCACGCTCTAACGTGCAGAGCACCGAATAGACGCCTTGCCCAAAGAATGTTTCGGCGTAAGATCCTGCTCGCGCAGGTGGGGACCCTGTCCTTCTCCCACCCCTTGTTTGGTCCTAGACGGCTAGTGCTAGCTTCCGGGAGGACGACCCCGGCTAGTCGCCGACCACACCCACAAAGAACCCTGCACAAAGACCGCGCACGGGCGGGGAACGGTTCCTTTTTACCAAATCTCCTAGTAGAGCTGTCTGTTTTATTTATTTATTTGGTGCGTGTGCGCGCCAGGGCGCGGATGGCGACGACCACCGGATGCCCTTCAGCACCGCGTGGCACGCGCTTCACCGCGTAGAACCGGTGACTCCGGTTGGCAAGCACTTCGCGGAGCTGCGCCGGCGAGACGATCGATTGCGCCTTGCGGATTTCATCTCTCGAGCGCCAGCAAAGCTGCCAGTCCTGTGCGTCCCATGGGCGTGGGCGCAGCGGCTCGCACTCCGCACGCTGCAGACTCCACGTTGGCAGCAGCACCTCCTCGGGATAGAGCAGCGGCTTCGTCCAAGCTTGCAGCATGAGCGTGAGCTTGCGCTGAGCAGGTGGGGAGGACGCGGCTTCGGCTGTCAACGCGGCGAGAAGAGTAGTCTGCGGGTTGGTCCATGTGGGAGTGGAGCTCTTGAGGTGGCTCCACCTCGAGGTGGTCCATTCGGCATTTTTCTCAAAGTGGCCGATGAAGGCTCGCAAGACCGACAGTGGATAAAAGCTTCCCTCGTGGTAAGCAAATCCGTGTCGCCCACGGTCGACGTGCGGCGAGATGGTCTGGTAGAATGGAACGCCGCGCACCTTGCGCGTTGCCGCGTTCGCCGCGAGCGGAGCTGGACTCGCCGAGCAGCGCAGCTGCCGCACAGATGCCTCCCAGCCACGTCGCACCCACAGCATGTTGGAGGCCTGCAGCACGGCGTACTGACAGTGATTTGGCCAAGCGGTGTCCATGTGCACAACGTTCAGCAGGTGCGCGAGCAGGATGGTCACGCTAGCTCTTGAGACGCCAAGCCGGCCAGGAGTGATGCTCAGTCGTCCATTTGCCAGTATTACGTGTCGGGCGAGCGACGCCATCGTCTGATTGCTGTAGGCCGTGTCGACATTCAGGTGCATGACGACTCGTGTGTTGGCCTCCGAAAAGTCAAGCGCGTTGCGCATGAGAATGCGCAGCCACGGCAACTGCTCGAAGGCGAGGACGGAAATGCACGCCGCCATGAAACTCGTCCGTCCAGGTGTTCCCTTCACACTCTAGAGGGCCGCGGACCGCGCAGGGTGTTCTCGAGGTTCTCGAGGTGGATACCCTTGGCCGCGTTGGGCAGGGGTGTGGTCAGCTCCAGATCATATACACTCAGAAAATAAAAAGAACGAACAAGAATTTCACAAGGAAGGCTGCTGTCCACACGCACGATTCACAGGACAGACTGCAACGGTGTATCAGTCACCTTATGCCACCGTCGCTGGGTGAGAGAGAGATTTTTAGCAATACCAATTTGTGTTCTGGGTGAGTGGTTCTTTATGCTGAGTGCCGTGGTGTGTTATCCGTGCGTTCAGAACAAGCTGCTGTCTGTGTGTTTGTTTCTGTGCGTGACCTTGGCCTTTTTCAGTTGGATTGAGAGACTGAGTGGGATCGAGGTTGGAGCACTTAAGAAAGAAAGAAAGAAAACACACAACCCAAGGGAGGGATGGGAGAACGGCACGCCGCCACCACACAGGGATTTTAAGGAGGGGTCCCGTACCACGCGGAATCGGCCCTATCCAGTGCTCAAGTGCTCAAGGAGAGGAGAGTGTGATGCGCTAGCCGTCGCCCACCCTGGGGAGTCTGCCTCTTCGTATCTCTTTTCGCAGTCTCTCGCCGCTTCTCGCTGCAACCTTCATGCCACCTCGCGGCCGTCCCACTCAGGTTGGAGCACTTGGAGTGCGGCCTTGCCGGTTATGTTTTCTTCTTTTTACTGTACCCCGCCCGCCCACTTTTGGGGCCGCGGGTACCGCACCGATGTCCACCGGCGGCTGGATCGCTGAGGTGAGATGGGCCGCGCGCACGTCGCTCTCTCTGACCATCGCCGGCGCTGCCCTCTTCATTCCTGGCATCACGCCGCTGCGGCTCCCCGAGGCACCGTTCGCCGCCTTTGTCGCCGTGGTGACCGTCCAGGCCAACCCGGGCGCAACCCTCCGGACGTCGGCCGACGTCCTGCGCGGCGCCATCCTCGCGGCGATCATCAACCTGCCCACGCTCGCGCTGCCGGCCGCCGTGCGGCAGCACCCCGCGTTTGCCACGCTCTTCCTGCTGGCGCTGACCTTCGGCATTGCGCACGCCAAGCTGCACCTCATCACGATGCGGCTCGCCCTCTCCTGCGGCACTATCCTCGCCCTCGCGCCGCTCGGCAGCGACGCCGCGCTCCGCCCGGCCCACACCCTCCTCTTCCTGGCGCTCAACGCGCTCTCCGTCGCGTGCGCCGTCGTCGCGTCCGCCATGCCGCCCGTGCGGTCCGCGCGCCGCCAGCTGGCCGCCGAGTCTGCGCGCGCAGAGCGGCTCGTCCTCGACTGCTACGACGAGCTCATCGAGGCGACTCCATCAATTAAGTATGAATTACTTGTTGATTAGTTATATGAAGAGAGCTCATCGAGGCGTTCTGCCCCGGCAATGCGCATGCGTCTCTGCGCCTCCCATGAATTAAGTATGAATGCATCACCAATGTATAATTGATCCTCTGCACGACCCTCCTCCGCGCCCCTCTCTGCAGGTCTTCTGCTCCGGCAGAGCGCATCGATGCGCGCCTCCTCCCTCAAGAACTAGTTGTTGATTAATACTCCATCGATTCCCAAGGCAAGCGCATCGTGCGCGCCTCCTTCCTCCTCCAGCTCGCTCGGGCGGCGCCTCGCGAGCTCGACCGACTCCGCAAGGTCAGCCACTGCTTCCACTCGCCGAGAGTAGCCGACCCCTCTACTCTTTCCCATTTGCCGAGAGGAGCCGAGATCAGCAGGCCCCCCTCCACTGCTGCCACTTGCCGAGCGTAGCCGAGATCAGCCCCCCTCCGACGGGAGGCGTTTCCTTGGAGCTGACGCATGCTAGAATGACTCGTCGGTTTGATACCCTGCACCGCCTTCGCAAGGACGCTGCGTGGGAGTGCGGCGGCGGCGGCGGCGGAGGAGGAGGAGGAGGAGGAGGTGGGGCGGGGGAGCAAGGCGCGCGCGTCGAGGCGGCGCAGCGGCATCTCTCCACCCTCATCGGCGCGCTGCGGCGAGGCTCCCGTTCGGGCGGCCGGTCTACAAAAAAAAACACGTCTTTCGGCTCGGCACCTTGTGTTTCGTGTTGTAGGCTCCCGCTCTGGCGGCCGGTCGAGCAGCACGCACGCCGCGTTCGTCTCGCAGCTGGGCGCGCCACTCGCTCTCCGCGCGCTGCTGCGCCGCCATGTCCGCGACACGTCCATGACGCGTCCACGGCACGTCCGTCAGGAGCGCCGCTCCGCGAGCTCTCCACTGCGTTGCGCCGGCAGGACGCTGTGGCGGTGCGGCGGGCACTTGCTGGCGTGACTGCAGCCTTCCAACGCGCGAGGGAGGCGCTCTTCTACTCGCCAGAGGAGCGGGCCGGCGGCGCCAAGCAGCTGATCAGTTAGTTAATCCGTTCATTAACAGGCGCTCTTCTACTCGCCAGAGGAGCGTGCGGGCGACATCGCCGAGTACCGCGACGGCTACGCCCTCATCGTCAACCCGTTCCTCCTCAGCGCCATCCAGCTCGCTCTCACCGTGTCGCGAGATCGCCTCTTGCCGCCCTCGGCCTCGTCACACGCAGCCCAGCCGGCCGCCTCCGCCTCCGCCTCCGCCTCCGCCTCCGCCTCCGCCTCCGCCTCCGCTTCCGCCTCTTCCGCCTCCGCCTCCGCCTCCTGCGCCTCCGCCTCTTCCGCCTCCGCCGCCTCCGCCTCCGCTTTCTCCTTTTCGCGCGGGCTGCTGCCGCGGTTGGCGATGCCGCGGCTGGCGATGCCGCGGCTCGGCGCTCTGCGAGACCGCGCGCGGCTGGAGCGCGCGGTCAAGTTCTCGCTCTCCATCACCCTCGCCTCCCTCTTCCTCCACCTGCCGGGCGAAGAGTTCGACTACGCCGTCTTCGCGCCGGTCGAGGTGTCCTTCATCATCTTTGACCGCGTGGGTGGCTCCGTCTCGCAGTCGATGATGCGCGTCTTTGGCTCGTCGCTCGGCGCCATCGCGGGGTACTTGATGGTCGTCGCGTGCCACGGCTCGGACACAGCCCTGCTCGCCCTCCTCGCCTGCTGGGGCTTCCTCTGCTCGCTCGGCCGCGCCTCCCGCCACGGGTACGCGGCGTGCGTCGCCGCGTGGACGGCCGCCATCGTCTCGGCAGCCCACAGCCGCGAGGTCGCCTTCGAGAGGATCACTCACTCCTTCCTCGGCGCCGCCGTCATGCTCTGCGTCGTCCACGCCGTCCTCCCACGCTGGGCGCGCGACGGAGTGCGGGCCGAGCTCGCAAAGGTCGCGGCGGAGGCGGCCGGCGTGCACGCCGCAGGGGCGCGCCAGTGGCGCCTCGGGCTGGGAGGCAGGTCTGCCGGCGGCGAGGCTGGCGGCGAGGGGGCGGACGCGGGGCCGAGCGGCGCCAGGTCGCCCGGCAAGGGGGAGTCGGAGCCTCTGACGCGGCTCGGCGCCGACACGGAGCAGGTGGCTGCCGCAGAGGCGGTGGGCGCGCGGCTGCGGCGGCTGCAGGGCGCACTCTCCTCCGTCGGCACTCTGCACCGCGAGGCGTGCATCGAGCCCGAGCCGTGGGCCGTACCACCACCTCAATCATGATGAGGATGATACGGACAGGCGTGTATCGAGCCCGAGCTGTGGCGTGGGCCGTACGCCGCCGCCAAGCTCGGCGCCAGCATCGACGCGGCGCGCAAGCTCGTCGACGCGGCGGTCACGGCGGCCGAGACGCAAGCGGCGAGGCAGCAGTCGGCGGTGGAGTGGATTCTGACCCCGCACGACCGGACATGCCCGCGGACACGCCGGTGACACGTCCACGGCACGCTCCATAGGTGGAGTGGATCCTGCACGATTGGATCCCGCCCGAGCTCGACGCCTTTTGGGAGGCGCTCGACTCGCTCGCGGCTGCGGCCGACGCCTTTGGCCCCGCGCTCGCCGCCGCCGTCCTCAACGAGCGCGCAAACGACGACTTCGCAGCGGAGCGGCTTGACGAGGCGCTCGCGGCGCTCGAGGCGCAGCAAGAGGCGCTCGGCGGCCTCTACCGCACTGCGCTCGCTTCGGCGGTGGAGCGGGGCCGATCCGCGGTCGCGCTGAGGGTGAGCAACGCCGACATGCTGCTGCACAACTCGATGTTTGCGGCGACGCTCGGCACGTCGCGCGCGCTCTCGGCGCTCGGCCGCGCGGTCGCGTCCCTCTCCGAGGTCGACAGGGTGCGCTCGCAGCTGAGGCACGACCGGGAGGGCGGGCTGCCGCCAGCGAGGCAGCCGGACGACGCTGGGGACGGGCGGGGGGAGGTTGTGGGCGAGCGGGCGCCGGCGAGGGCGGTCGCGGTCTGAGCGAGCAGAGTAGCGAGTACAGCAGCGACAGACCAGGTAAGGTAAGGTATAAATTTCTCCACACACACAAAGTAGTGGGGGGCAAGAAGGCGGGGGGCGACGCCCTCGCGTCTCCACACCCGGACACGGGCAGGAGCCCCACGCGGCATTCAAAAGGTCCCAGTGCAAGCACCGTCCCGGTGCACGTGGGTGAGCAGCCTACCCCGCCGCTAATCTAGTGTGGACGGTTTTTTCGCGGTATCCGCCGGGATATGGGATACCGGGAGATACCGGGAGACACCACGAGATACACGTGGATATGATGAGATACGGAACCCCCACGATGTGTTCACGCCGACGTCCGGCGTGAAACCGCAAATCGGACGCGACGGCGAAACTTCGCGCTTCGACCGGCCGTGCGGCTGCTACGCGCTCGATTTCCTATGATTGGCGAGAGCTCGTCATCATCGATGAAGCATCGCAAGGGTGCATGTGGATATGGCGGGATATGGCGGGATATGGCGGGATATGGCGGGATATGGCGGGATATGGCGGGATACGGCGGGATACGGTCAGATATGGAGAGATACACCAAGATACCGCAAAAACCCCGTCCACACCAGGGCTCCGCTACCGTATACCCCTCCACCTCGCGACAGACCAAGTCGCCCTCCGGCTCCGCTGCTTACCTGCCTTCGAGTGTACCCGGGTTGTGGTCCCACACCCACTGGTGGCCGGGTATAAGGTAAGGTAAGGTAAATTTCTCCCCACACACACAAAGTGGTGGGGCAAGAAGGGGCAACCCAGCCTTGCACTACACACCTCTCCCCACAGTCGCGGACCCGGACACGGTAGCTGCTGACGAGAGTGAGATTGCCCGGCCGACAACTCTCGGCTCTCGCTCGAGTTTCACACGCTCGCGCGTCACTACTAGAACGGCAGTGTTGCTCAGTAAGCACAGCCGTCGTCCGCTGTCTCGCCCTATCCGCCGCCGTCCCCGGCGACGCCGCCAGATCCTCGCCCCAACCACCCTCTCGATTCATACCTTGGTCGACTCATATGTTCATTTGGGCTCGAGCATCAAATCATTCATGGAGGCAGACTAGCACGAGATGGCTTTGCAGGAGGACGAGATTGTGCAGCTGTTCGATGCCGCGTCCAGAAACATTTCAGTGCATCGAGTATTGGACGTGAGGTCCCAATCGCTGATGTCTTGGTCGAAGGAGGCCGCGCTGAACAACATCCTTGTGGTGAACCTGACGTTCCTCATGTCCCAGCTGTCGAGCGGCTGGTCAAAGGAGGCCGCGAGTTGGAACATATCTACGAATACCACGAAAGGGGCTCTGTGAGGTGGGGCTGGGCGAGCAGAGAAGGCTGCAGAGGAGTAGGGAGGACACACAAGCGGCGTCCGTGTTGCTGCTCATGTCCCAGCTGTCGATCGGCTGGTCGAAGGCGGCCGCGCCCGAGAACATGTCTGCATGAGGCGGGTTTGGTGAGGATGGTGGGGTGACGGATGATGGCAACAGAGAATCGGTGGGGAGAAGCACATTCGGTGTTTGTCACGCTGCTCATGGTCCAGCTGTTGAGCGGCTTGTTGAAGGACAAGGCGCCTGAGAACATGTCTGCGCACACGAGGCAGGGTTTGGTGGAATTTGGCCGAGGGTGGCGGAAAGGGCTGCAGAGCGCGAGGAGGACGCACTGTCAGTGCGCATGACGCTGCTCATGTCCCAGCTGTTGATTGGCTGGTCGAAGGCTTCCGCGTTCGAGAACATGTCTACTTGCACACGGGACGGTTAGGAGCCGCGGAGAGGCTGCAGGCTTCAGAGGCGCAGGGAGGACACACATGCGGTGTTCATGTTGCTGCTCATGTCCCAGCTATCGATCAGCTGGTTGAAGGAGGTCGCGCCACTGAACATGACTGCACACGCAAACGCGGCGGGACGAGATGAGCTGGGACGAGGGGAGTTAAACACGATTGCAGAGGCGTGGGGAGGAACGCACAGTCGGTTCTCGTCACGCTGCTCATGTCCCAGCTGTTGATGTCCTGGTTGAAGGCTCTCGCACCGGCAAACATCGCTGCACACGCACACACGAGGCGGGGGCACGGTGAGATGGGGTTTGCCGAGAGAGCTTCAGAGGCCGAGGGCGCACAGCTGGTGTCCGTGACGCTGCTCATGTCCCAGGCGCCGATGTCAGGGTTGCACGTTGCCTTGTTGGCGAACAGATTCGACATGTCGGAGATGGCCCGCACGTTCCAGCTCGAGATCGGGCCGTAGGTGACCAGCGCCGCCGCCTCGTCGCTGCACCACAGGTCGATCGCGGCCTGAAGAGATTCCCTGTCTGGAACGACGTATGTCGGGGGCGGCGATGGTGGCGGCGATGGTGGGGAAGGCGGAGGAGAAGGTGGAGGTGGAGGGGAGTGAGGAGGGCATGCCGCCGCGGGCATGCACGTCTTGTCCGACATGTCGTAGGTGCCCCCGGCAGCCACGCACCCCTCTTCATATGCGTGGTCACAGTCCGGCGGGGGCGACGGCGGGGGCGGCGACGGTGGAGGTGGCGACGGCGGCGACGGCGGTGCCGAGACGACGATGATGACATCCGTGGTGGGCTCAACCGCAAAGTCGACCGGCGTGCCTAGGTCCTTTTCCATGGTCTCGAGGAAGATCGGCTCCTCCGCGGCTTCCGTCACCATCTCTGCCGTCGGCCCTGCCCCGTCCTGCAAGATCGTGACCTTGATCATGCCGTTGCCGAGGTCCAGAAGGGTAATCTGCGCGGCCGTGACGATGACGCCCGCCTCCTTCAGCGAGTCGATCACTGCCTTCTCGACCGCATCCATGTCGATAGCCGCGAGGGCTCTCAGGGTGGCAAACAGTAGCTGGCGTCCGTCAGCAGCCGTGCCAACGTGAAGAGTGAACTCGGAGGCAGGGATCTCGACCTGGCCGGGCGCCAACGGCGGCGGCGAGGGGGGCGTGGACGGCAAAGGGGAGACGTGCGGCCAGAAGGGTGGCAGCGGTGGTGGCGGCGGTGGTGGCGACGGCGGAGACGGAAGGAGAGGCGGCGACTGCGGCAGTGGCACCGCCTTGCACTCATTACCCTCGAGCACCGTGCCGGCTCCGCAGTTTGCGACGCATTCGCCGCTGTCATTCTTCGACGTGCCGGCGCCGCAAGTGCACATGGATGGTGCGTACGGGGGAGGCGGCGCGGACGGGGGTGGAGGTGGCGACGAGGCATCCGAGCACCAGTCCGTGTTGGCGCACAGGTCGCAGTGTGCCTCCGACTCGCTGCACCAGCCCTGGATCACGCTGTTTTGATCATTGCACCACGGCGCAGCCCAGGGTGGGCCGCAGCCGCAGTCCCCGTTGCGGCACACGCCGTCGACTGCAGCCGTCAGAGCCCGCGAGGCGAAGGCGTGCGCGCAAGGGGCGAGAGCGACGAGAATGGGCAGCAGAGACATATACAATGGTTGGCGCGACGGGCTGCGCGGTCGGGCGAAGTTCGGTTTCACCGAGCGACAGCCGGCCGAAATTCAGATTCTTTTTGACTAGAGTTAGTCCTCCGCCATCCCTCACTGTCACACACCCCCGACACGCCCATACAAGACAAACCCGGCGTTCTGCTCTCAAAAGAAAAGAAAAATGGTAAGGATGAGACCAGCGGGGAGACTCCCCGCCTATGCAACACCCCAGAGAGAGGCTGCCATCGCCGAAGCTGTGCCTAAGCATAACTCCCAAACCCGCAGCGGCCCGGGCGCGCTTGGAAATTCTTTTGGCTTTGGTCGTGCGCGGTTTTTCTAAAATTCTTTTGGCTCTGCTTCATCGGTGCTAGGGTGGGGCTGTGCCGCTCTCGCCGCTGCTCGTCAACGATGATCGCCGTCCTAATCGCCCACTCTGCCACTGTCATCAGCCCGGGCAGCAAGGTGCTCGTCGTCGGCAGCGGGCCCGTCTGCCTCTGCGCTGCGAAGCTCGCTGCCGTGCGCGGCTTCAGCACGACCTGCCTGGTGCCTCCCGGCGATTGCGAGCTCGGCCCTGGCCTGGTGAGCGAGGGAGGAGACCTCGGCTCGCTGCCGCTGACCTTCATGCCCGTGGCCGGCCCCGAGGCCTCGGAGGAGGCCATCGAGGCTGCGGCCGCCTCCGCAGAGGGCCTCATCCTCGCGATCGACAACGAGGGCGCCTTTGGCAAGCCGGTGCTCGAGACGTTCCTGCAGCCGAGCAGCGCGCTGAAGCGCGTCGCCGTGATGAGCCGCTACCTGAACGGCGAGGGCATGGGCTTCTTCGCCTCTGCCGCCAAGACGGCCGCCAATAAGGACGTCTGGGCCGCCAATGCGCAGGCTGTGGCGAGCTACAAGGCGATGGAGGCGGAGGTCGCGAGGATGAGCGGCGCCGCGGGCGTCGAGTGGACGGTGATCCGCGCCGGCACGCTCAAGGGCGGCGGGTCGGGGTGCTCGGGCGAGGAGGGCGACGAGCGGTCGGTGGGCCAAGCTTTCGCCGCCGGCCCGCCTCCACCCTTTGGACCCTCGGTGAAGCCTCTCGGAACACCTTCTCCATAGGGCGAGCCGTCGCTCCTCACGCCGGCCTTCTACGAGCTCGGCCAGCAGGACATTGTCAACTGGCGGGCTGCGACTCGACTGCTAGGCGGTCGAATGTCTTCAAACGTTCCTTCACACTCGTCGGCACTGGTTCACAGGCGGCTGCTGTACGACTGCTCGGCGCTCAAAGTGAAGCTCGTCCGCGGCGACACCCTGCCCGGGCCGGGCTTCACCGCGGCCCTCACCGCCACCGACAAGGTGGGGGCCGGAGACAGCCACCGCGGAGCCGTGGCCGCCGCCCTCGTCGAGGCGCTCCGCTCCCCCGACGCCGCCAACCGCGACTACTCGGTGGCGGCGGAGGAGGGGCGCGAGTTCCCTGGTGAAAAAGAGTGGTCGCACCTGTTTGAGGCGGCCCACTGAGAGGGACAGCACGGTGCCAGCGTGGGAGCGGTTTTGCCGGGCGCGTTTCTCGCTAGAGCTGGTGGCCGTCTGACCGTGGTACGTAAAAGTGAGTAGGGATCCTAAAGTACGCTGGGTTGGTTTTTTTAGGCACATTGTGGGGTTGGCACTCCCATCGACCCTCATGACCTCCTGCGGTCTCTGAGATGGACACCAGTGGGTGTGGGACCACAGCCAGGATACGCTCGAAGGCTGGGTAAGCAGTAGAGGTCGTACTCGACGCGTCCCACATGGTATGTGTCGCTGTCGGCACGCTGTCGACAGGACGTCGAGCGACACCGGTGGCAGTGCCACCCAGGAGTGGTCGGTCGGTCTCCCGTCATGAGAGAGCCACCATGTGATCCGTATGATGGTTCCTGACAACCGCCTCATTCAACTTTCGTCACAGTTTCCGCTCTGAGAGGAGCTGCGGGTCAGTTCGACAGCTGGAGCTGTGTCGCCGGCGTGCGGCGGCCTGCCTCCGGAGGTGCCTCTGAGGTGGACAATTTTTGGTCACCGTGAGAGAACGCGTTCGAATTTTCACTCCGGAACTTCAACTGAGCACGCGCACCGGCCAGGGCTACAATAGTGCCAGTGAGGCGGAGGCGCGAGTGGGAAGGCCGCGACCGTGATTTGGCGGTCCCAATCGCTGTGAAGGTAAGGTAAGGTAAACTTCTCCACACACACGAGGTGGTGGGGCAAGGGGGGGCAACCCTCGCATCGCTGTGAACCCAGCAACGTATAGGTGTGTGTTCCTCGCCGCAGGCCCCGCGGCTATGGAGCGAGCTCCTCTCTACACTCTCTCAGCCGTACCCTCGTCTCTCTGACCCATTTTTTCACCTTGGTCGAGCTGAAACTGCCGTCGGCTAAAACTCCGTCGGCCTCTGGGAAACTCCGCCGTCGGCTGCAGCGTGTTCGCTGGCACTGGGCACTGCAGGGAACTCGCGCCCCTCCTCCGCCGCCACACCGAGTAGTCGCGGTTGGCGGCGTCGGGGGAGCGGAGCGCCTCGACGAGGGCGGCGGCCACGGCTCCGCGGTGGCTGTCATCCCGCCTCGAGCGCCCCGATCGCCTCCGTCACCGCCGCCACGAGCCGCGACGCCTCCCCCTCGCTGCGCGGCCCGTCCCTCCGCCACCTCGCCGCGTCGTGGTGCCTCGCCGCGTTCGCCCAGATGCGCAGCGAGTGCAGCTGGCTCCGCAGATCGGTCGGCAGGCCGCACTCGCGGTGCCAAAAGTTGATGCGCTCCTCGAAGCCGTCGGGCGCCGCCGCAGAGCGCGAGGCGTAGACGCTGTCGAGGCGCGGCATCAGCGTGTTGAAGGCGAGCAGCATGTTGCCCTGGATGCGCGCCTGCGCGTCGCCGCCCGTGCGCATGCCGCGCACCTGCACCGAGAGCGGCGAAGGCTCGTAGCCGGTGGTGCGGGCGGCTGCGGTGGCGGCCTCGTCTCCAAGTGCCGGCGCAGCCTCCTCCGCCCCCGCACCGCTAGACAGCAGCGCTCGCAGCGTCGTGAGCGCCCCGGGCAGCGTGCAGCGGTTGCGCAAGCTGTTGTGGCAGAGGCTCTTCTGCCCGTCCCCCGACTGCGCGAGGTCCTTGACCGCGCGCGCAGCAGTTGCGGTCCACCCCGCCGCCACGTCTGAGATCTTGGACGCGTCGATGTTGGTCCAGAGTTCGTCAAACTCCTCCTCGCACCGGTCGGTGAGCTGCACCTCGGACCGGTTGGTGAGACAGACGAGGAGGGTGATCCCGATGGCGTAGCCGTCCGTCTTTGGTGAGTACTCGCCCCCCTTGGAGATAGAGGGGCAGAGGTAGCCCGTGGACATGTAGAGGGCGGTCGAGCGGCAGCGGACAGACGCGTCGGGACGCTGGTCCTTGGCGAAACCAGTGTCGGCGAGGACGGCGGTGAGCTTCTCGTCGAGCAGGATGTTGTCCGGCTTGACGTCGCGGTGCACGATGCCCTTCGAGTGGAGGTAGACGAGCGCCTCGGTCGCCTCGCACGCAATGCGAACGCGTTGTCGCCACGTCAGCGGCCTCGGCGGCTCTTCCATGCCCAGCCGCCGGAGCTGCGCCGCGCGGTCGGGATCCGAGAGGCGCAGCCGCGCCTCGAGCGAGCCGCCGCGCATCAGTGGCGAGAGGAGGCAGATGCCGTCGGGCGAGATGCAGTAGCCGAGCAGCGGCAGCAGGTGCGGGTGACTCACCGCCTTGAGAAGCTTCACCTCGAGCTCCGCCCGTGACAAGCCGCCCGACTGCCCCGACTTTGCCCGCTTCACGACAAGCGGCAAGTGGCGCAGCTGCGGCGGCGCGGAGAGGGAGAGGTGGAGGTCGGCCGACGCCTCGTAGACGCGGCTGAATCCGCCGCTGCCGATCAGCTTGCCATCGGCAAACCCGTCCGTAGCCGCGGCGAGGTCCGACAAGTTGACCTCGATGGGCGGAGCAGTAGTACTGCTCTGTCCAGGCTCGGCGGCGACAGACAGAGTTTCCAGCTTCGACTCCGCCGCGCTAACCTCCTCGCTCAGCGCCGGCAGCACGCCCACGTGCGCCTTGGCGGCAGCGATGCCTGCTCGGAGCGCGGAGGGGCTGTCTGCCGTGTCGAGCGACTTGAGCGCGCCCATCGCCGCGCCATGCGCCTTGCGCAAGCGCTGGCTGTCCCGCCTTCGCGCCTCCTTGAGCTTGTCGCGCGCACGCTTCGCCGCCGCCAGCACGGCCGGGCTCGCGACGCCGCTGCACGCCTCCAGCGCACTCGCCACGCCCTCGTACACACCAGCGGTCACAGCCTGCTGCAGAGCCTCGTCCGCCGCGGCGATGGCGGCTGCGTCGGCCGGCAGGGGCGGCGCGACTGGAGGAGGTTGTGTCGGCGCCGAGGCGGCGGCGCCGCTGGGGCCCGGAGCCGAGACGACGGCCTCGCCGCCGCCGCTCTTGTTCTTCTTCTTCTTCCCCTTCTTACTCTCCTTGGCGCGCCCCGCCTCCTTCTCCGCCTCCTCCTCCGCCAGCAGCGCCTCGGCATGCCGCGCCGCCTCCGCCTCTGCCGCCGCACTCTCCACCTCCCTCGCCGCTGCCTGCGCTGCCTCCTTCGCCGCTGACTGCGCCGCCGCGTGCTCCTCGAGGGCGCGCACGCACTCGCTGTGGCCCCTCTCTTCGGCCAGCTGCAGCGCTGTCCTGCCGCTCGCATTGAACGCCGTCGTATCGGCGCCCGCTCGCAGCAAGTGGCGCACAATGGCGGGGTGGCCTTCGCCGGCGGCAAACATCAGCGCGGTGTTGCCAGTGCTGTTCTGCGGGTCGACCTCCGCGCCGCGCTGCAGCAGCAAGTCAACCACCCGCTCGTGGCCGTTGAAGGCGGCGGCCATCAGCGTGGTGTCGCCATTGCTGTTCTGCTGGTTGATCTCCGCGTCGCGCTGAAGTAACAGCTCGACCGCCCGCTCGTGGCCGTTGAGAGTAGCGCCCATCAGCGCGGTGAAACCGTAGCTGCTCTGCACGTTGATCTCCGCGCCGCGCTGCAGCAGCAGCTCGACCACCCGCTCGTGGCCGTGGCCAGCGGCGAGCATCAGCGCGGTGCCGCCGACGCTGTCCTGCAGGTTGAACTCCGCGCCGCGCTGAATCAGCAGCTTGACCACCCGCTCGTGGCCCTCCTGAGCGGCGGCCATCAGCGCGGTGACGCCGCTCACACCGGCCGCCCAGCAAGTCGCGTTGACCTGCCCGCCGCTGTCGAGCCACGCCAGCAGCGCCGCCTCGTCGCCTTGGAGGGCCGCTTCAAACGCCTCTTCGGGAAGGCCCAGCGAGCCGGAAGAGGCCGCTTCGCCCGAGGAAGCACCGCCCGCGACGCCCGCCGCCGCCTCGCGCCGGCTCGCAGCCACCTCCGCGACGTGCTGCCGGAAGGCCCCGACGCACTCACTGTGGCCCTCCTCCTTGGCCAGCTGTAGCGCGGACTTGCCATTCTCAGAGCGCAGCTTCGTATCCGCGCCCGCCCGCAGCAGGCGGAGCACGATGGCGGAGTGGCCTTTGACGGCGGCAACCATCAGCGCGGTGCCGCCGTAGCTGTTCTGCTTGTTGATCTCCGCGCCGCGCCCCAGCAGCAGCTCGACCACCCGCTCGTGGCCGCTGGCGGCGAGCATCAGCGCGGTGACGCCGTAGCTGTTCTGCAGGTTGACCTCCGCGCCGCGCTGCAGCAGCAGCTCGACCACCCGCTCGTGGCCGCTGGCGGCGAGCATCAGCGCGGTGGCGCCGTCGCTGTTCTGCAGGTTGACCTCCGCGCCGCGCTGCAGCAGCAGCTCGACCGCCCGCTCGTGGCCGTTGCCAGCGGCGTTCATCAGCGCGGTGCGACCTTTGCTCTCCTGCTTGTTGACCTCAGCGCCACGCTGAAGCAGCAGCTCGACCACCCGCTCGTGGCCGTTGTTGGCGGCGAGCATCATCAGCGTGATGCCGCTCCCATCGCCCGCCCGGCAAGTCGCGTTGACCCGCCCGCCGCTGTCGAGCCACGTCAGCAGTGCCGCCTCGTCGCCTTGGAGAGCTGCGTCCACCGCCTCTTTGGGAAGGATGCCCAGGGAAGAGGCCGCGGCCCCCGCTCCCGCCGCCGCCTCGACCGAGGAAGCGCCGCCCGCGCCGCCCGCCCCCGCCTCACGGTGGCTCGCAGTCACCTCCGCGATGTGCTGCCGGAAGGCCTCGACGCACTCGCTGTGGCCCTGCTCCTTGGCCAGCTGCAGCGCGGACTTGCCGTCTGCAGCGCGCAGCTTTGTATCCGCGCCCGCCCGCAGCAGGAGGCGCACGGTGGCGTGGTGGCCTTGGCCGGCGGCGCGCATCAGCGCGGTCCAGCCGTAGCTGTTCTGCAGGTTGGCATCCGCACCGCGCTGAAGCAGCAAGTCGACCACCCGCTCGTGGCCGTTGGAGGCGGCGATAACCAGCGCGGTGACGCCATTGCTGTCCTGCTGGTCGATCTCCGCGCCGCGCCGAAGCAGCAGCTCGACCACCCGCTCGTGGCCGTTGAAGGCGGCGCCCATCAGCGCGGTGACGCCGGTGCCGTCGTGCTGGCTGACTTCAGCGCCGCACTGAAGCAGCGACTCGACCACTCGCTCGTGGCCTGCGAGGGCGGCGTGCATCAGCGCGGTGGCGCTGTCGCTGTTCTGCTTGTTGATCTCCGCGTCGCGCTGAAGCAGCAGCTCGACCACCCGCTCGTGGCCGTTGCCGGCGGCGATGTGCAGCAGCGTGTCACCAGCTGCGTTGGCCGCGTTAACGTCGGCCACGTCGCTGCTGAGCCACTTCCGCAGCTCTCCTACTTTGCCGGTCGCCGCTGCCTTCACGACGTTGGCTGCATGTTGTGCGGCACACACTTTCTTTTTTCGCACTACACTGGGATGGCTAGCAGAGGCAGCTAGCCCATGAGGAGAGCGTCCATAGACACCTCACTAGACCCCACATACGGTCTCGTCCGTGCCTCGCAGGCCGGTGAGATTGCTAGAGGTGGAGCAAGCTGCTCTAGCCTCACATGTCACTTCCTGTCGTCTGTTGTTTGAGTTGTGCCCTTGTTTGTGCCCTTGGCACCGTGGAGTGCTGGGGGGGGCGACAGGGAGGATGTGGCCCTGAGTGATGTGTACGCCGACTCAGGGTGTGTGGCAGCCAGCTGGCTGTGTGTCTTGTGAGCCTGTTTGTGTCTGTGTGTCGCTCGTGCGTGTCGTCATCATCTGTCCAGCGTCCACCCATACCGCGTTGGTGTCCAGTCCGAGCCTGGCTGTTCTTCACCTTTCTACCTACCTACCTACTGGGACTTGCGGGAGTTACCTGTGTGAGTGCCAGTGCGCGCCAGTCCCGTGCCCAGTGTTGTGCGAGGGAGTTTGGTTGTAAAATTCTTTTTCGAGGGCGAGGTAGGGCGGCGCGAGGCGGCGGCGCGGCGAGGCGGCGGGCGGCGCAGGGCGGGGCGGCGCGGCGGCGGGTGGTATAATTACTTATTAATTAATTAATAATGAATTATTAATCATCGGGCGGCGGCGCGGCGCGGGGCCCCTCGTGCGCGGTGCGGTGCCTTCGTTTGCTCCTTAGTCGTTATTTTGTTTTCGCGCTTGTGGTTTTTTTGGCACTTTCGTCACCCTACTCCTTCTCCTCCTCCGGACGGTGGTGGTGGTGGGGGGGGGCCGGGGGGGGGGGGGGGGGGCGAAAAAAGTCCCGGGAGCCGCACCTCCCAGGGTTTCAGGGCCGAAGTTGGCGCTCCCCTAAATTCCCCCCCCCGGGGTCTAAGGGGGGAAGGGGTATTTTTCCCTTATCGGGCGTTGAGGGGGGGCGGGGGCCCAAAAGGGGTTTGGGCCCGGGTCCATCGCCGCGAGGCTCGGGGGCGCGAAACACCCGGGGGGGGTTTTCGGGGGGCCGGGGTCTGCTCTCCCGGGGCCGGGGTCTGCAGCCCCCTGGAGCCTAAAAATAAAGCGGCCCGCGGTGGGGCGGAAGCTGGTCAGGTTTCAAGGACCATACCCCCCAAAAAGTCCAAACCCGGGACTAGTCCCGGGGCGGGGGGGGGGGACCTGGCAGGGGGGGCCTTTCCCTCGGGGGGTTCCGCTACCATGGAGGCCAACCCCGAGTCCCCGATTGACGCGCTCCCCAAGGCCCCCGCGAAAAAGGACGCGGGGGACCACCCGAGGGCCGTCCGCCTCGCGGAAAAAAACCTGCGGAT
>NW_005195220.1:182390-204687 GCF_000372725.1 Emiliania huxleyi CCMP1516
CGCCTCCCGCCGCGCCGCCGTCGAGGCGAGGCTGGAGTCCGAGGTCGCCGCGACGGGCGAGCTGCACCAGATCTGCGACGCGCTGCGCAAGCAGCTGGCGGCGCAGGCGCGCCCCGGCGTGGCAGGAGGCACGAGCTTGGCTGCTGCAGGGCCGAGCAGCGACCTCGCCGCCGCCGGCGCGTCGAGCCAGGGCGGAGGGCGGCTGGGCCTTCCGGAGGAGATGGTCGAGCGGCTGCTGCAGCAGGGGCAGGCCGGGCTCGAGGGGCGGGGGGAGGGGAAGCTGGCTGCGCCGGCGGGGGCGGCGCTGCGCGTGGCGGAGGGGCGGCGTGGCGGCGGCGAGGAGGAGGAGGAGACCGGGGCCCCGCGCCACGGCCCGTCTTGGCGGCTCGAGCTGCGGCCGTTGGCACCGGAGCCGGTGGCGGCCGCGGGCGGGCAAGACCCTCGCAGGCCGATTCGCCTTCCGCTGGGCAAGATCAACGAGGCGGTCGCTGTCGGCCGCTCGTGGGCCCGAGAGGGCCCGAGAGGGCCCGAGAGGGCCCGAGAGGGCCCGAGGGGACCCGAGGCTGGCCGAGGTGATAGGCGGTGGTCGTGGGCCGCTCGTCGCGCGAGCACGCAAACTCGTTCGAGATCAACGACCCCCTCGTCAGCAGGAAGCACGTCCGGATCGACACCAAGGCGTGGCCGGTGCCGGAGCAAGGCGTGCGCGGCGAGGACGTGATCGCGGTCGCGACGGCGCTCGGCGCAAACCCGATCGGCGTGCGGCACCACGCGGACGATTCGGTGGAGAAGGCGGACCGCCGGCTCGTGGTCCGAGATCACCCGAGATTACGCGAGATGACCCGAGAGTGGCCGAGGCGATAGGCGGACCGCGGCGAGACGCTCAACTTGTTTCACGGAGACGTGCTCGCCCTCCTCGCCGCCGACAACGCGCACCCCGCGCGGTACGAGTATTCGGTCGTCCACGTCTACGGCACTCTGCCAAACAAGGCGCCACCCGCCGCGGCGCTGCCAAACCCGCAGCAGCAGCAGCAGCAGCAGCAGCAGCAGCAGCAGCAGCAGCAGCAGGCGCAGCAGCAGCAGCAGCAGCAGCAGCAGGCGCCGTATCACGGAGGTACATTCCACACGCCAGCCACACCGCTCGGCCAGGCCGCCGCGGCGTGGGCCTCCGGGGCGGGCGGCATCGCGCCGGCGGCCGGCGCGGCGGCCGGCGGCGGAGCAGCAGCAGCTGTCCCCTCTCCCAAGCGGCAGCGACTCGAGCAAGAGGGCGGCGACGGCGACGCGGGCAGCCTCAGAGGCTCACACGAGTGCCCGATCGAGCTGTGACGCGAGGCGTCCGCGTCTGGCTGTGGTGTGTCCCCCCTCCCCGCGTTCGAGTAGTAGCTGTGTGTTGCGATGCATGTGTATCCCCCGCCCCCCCCATCCTCATCCCTTGGCCTTGCTGCCCCAGAGGGCGCCGCTCACCCGCGACTACGTTTTCATGTGTATATGATCGCACCCGAAGCACCTTCGCAACTCCACATCACCATTCCGAGGGCTTCAGGTGGTGCTCACGCGCGACGAAAAGCGGAAAGGGGAGAAGCGAGAATCGACGCGATGCGTGTACAAAGCATACAAGAAGAGGAGAAAGAAGAGGAGAGACACCGGTGATGACGAAACAGAAACTAGCGCAGGCCAGAGCAGGGCAGACCCGGGGACGGGGGAGTCGGAGCAGACGGCATCGGCCGCCGGCGCCGCGGCGACCTCAACCGACTATGGAGGACCCGTCGCCAGACGACGCAGGGCAGAAGACGGTGAGGCGGAGCAGACGCGCAGGGCGAGACGAGTGAGGGAGCAGGACGTTGCGGAGATCAGCAGGAGGATGTACGAAGAGATTAGGAGCAGCAGGGACCCCGCGAGGGACCATGTGGAAGACGGCTAGTGCTAGTCCCCCAGCGGGAGGACGACCCCGGCTAGTCGCCGACCACACCCACAAAGAACCCTGCACAAAGATCGCACGGGCGGGGCCCTGTTCCTGTTTACCCATCCGCAAACGCAACTTTTAATTTCGCACCCCAGAAGCTTGAAAACACGTTCGTGGCGCTCTGCAGCGTCGTCCGCGCCTTCTTCGCCTTCGGCCCGGCGGGCGGCTGGCGCAACGTGAGCAGCGTCGACCTCAGCCCGCATCCGACCGAGGGCGACCCCCTCTGGATGGTCACGGCCGTCAAGGCCTGACTTACGCGCGCATAGATTCTGCGCGCGCCGCACTCACGCCCTGGCCTCCCCTCTCGCCGGCTGTGCGACCGGGAGCATGATTGAGAGGGAAAGCGAGAGGCCCGGGTGTGCGGCGCTGTCTCGCCCGCGCGATGCTGTGGGAGCGTCAGCGCGATCGAAGTTCGGTCGCGGGCGAGCGTGTGTGTTCGTGTTCTGTGTCGTGTGTGCCCGCATACGGCTTTATGCTCTATCTTTGAGCGCGTTTTAACCTTTTCAATCACAGTCGCAAAACAGTCATACGTGAATGAAAGTTGAAACTAGGGTACGGCTTTAAGGCTCAACCGGGAGGGCGGTCGGATCGCGGCGCTGCGCCTGCCCTTGGGGCTCGTTGGACGAACTACTAGAAGAGAAGCTGCGACTGCGCTTCCCGCCGCCGCCGCTGCCACCTACGCCCTCGCCGCTCTCCTCCAGCTGTCGTATCCTGGCCCAGAGCTGAGCTTCTGTTGTGTGCAGGTCGAAAATGATGTCCCCCTTCACCGCCTCCGCTGATGGCAGCCTCCCTCGCGGCCATCACCCGCTCGCGGGTGTTCAAGTCGGGCTCGGCCGCGGCGTGATCGCGGGCGCGATGGAAGAGCAACGTGCACGGGTACTTGCGGAGGGCCGCCGGCGTGCTGATGTTTGCGTCGCTCACGAGCCAGTCGGAGAACTGGAAGAGATGCGAGATGGCGTGGCGTTTGCGCGGGAAGCCGAGTGCCTCAGGCGTCTGGATGCTATTGATGCGAGCTGCCCACAGAGCGCGCTCGAACGGAAGCTGGCTGCTCGCGTTTCGCGCCACCTCCACGAAGGTGCGGAAAAGCGCGTCCTGCCCGTTGTAGATGGCTGCTCTTCCAATGTACCTGTTGCCGCCCTCTGCCTTGCAGCGCACGCCGCACGGGTGGCGGGGATCGCTCCCCTTGACCCAGACGCGCTCGCCGAGTGGAGGCACAAGGGCGACCATGTACTCAAGCCAGATCGGCGTGAGCGGCTCCGTGTCCGCCTCCACGAGGAACCAGTAGTTGTAGAGCCGCAGCCCCGACAGCCGCAGCATCATCCGATAGTAGAGGCCGCTGCCGGAGGAGGCGGCGGCGGCGGCGGCGGCGGCGGCGGCGGGCGTCTCGCTTATGATCAGCCTACGAAAGCACACCGCCGCGCGGCCAACGGCGGCGGCGAGCTGCGCGGGGCTCAGGAGGTGCTCCTCTTGATAGGCGATCAGGTCGACTGAGGTGTCACTCGGGGCGGTCGCGAAGGGACGATGAGGGCGCGGGACGAAGGCCGGCGAGGTCATGCGCTCGCACCGCTGTCCAAATGCAAGGCTCGCCGACTGCACCGCACCGAGGGCGTCTCCCTCGCCCTCTGGGATTGCCGCCGCACACGGGGCCAACCCGGGGTCCGACCACAGCTCGGCCGCCCTCTCCAACCTCACCGCGTCTTCTCGCGTGCGAAGAGGCACCACCACCGCCATGTGAAGTCCCGCGAGCGGCTGGCGCTCTTTAGTTAGAGATTCTAACTCGACCTGCATGCTCGCTCGCTGGCTGAGGCTGGGACGCACGAATTACTTGCGGTCGGCTCAGCCTCGGCCGTCCCCCGGCCGCCGAAGGCGCCGATTTTTTCTCCGTTTTAGTGCCACAGAGCCGATTTCTAAAGGAATTTGACGACATCCTGTGACATCCTAAGCACCTAAGCGGCCTAAGCAGTGTAGGGCGCTTAGCCGCTTAGGCTGCCCTCGCGAGCGTAGCAGGGTGCTTAATTGTGATTCGACGAGTGACCCAGAGTACCCACATGATGTGCGTTTCTATGGCAGAGCTCAGCCATCCCTGCGTCAGCCGCTCCAGCACAGCAGCGCAGCACGAAGGCTGGCGCAAGGAGCTCGAACGACGTCTCAAGCTCTCTTGTGTGTGTGTGTGAGAGAGAGATTTTTAGCAATACCAAACAACTCGAGAGAGAGAGTACGTACGAACAACTCTAACACTCACACGTAATTTGGGGCCTGGAGCCCTGTTCACGCGCGCGCGAGACGTGCAGACAGGGTTGCCAGGTGAGAGCGAATGGCGCGGTTCACGCCTCGCACAACAGAGAGAGAGATGCGCTCTGCATGGTGGGACATAAAAGAGAGCGAGTACTTGGGCGAGTAGGCCGTGCGGTCAACGCTGCCGCGCGCGACTTTGCGCGCGAGGCGGCGCAGCTTGAGAACGGCTTCTCGTGTGTTTGTGTGTGTGTGTGTGTCACTCATCACTCAAAAGCTCTCCTGTGATTGGATCAGGAGGATGTGTTGGAGGGTAGAGTCTCTTCGGCTACAGTTGTATAGCGAGGTAGAGCGGTCCAGCTGCAGGCCGCACAGCGCGAACTCGCCGTACTGAGCCTAGCGCAGCGCGAAGTCGCCGTCTGAGCCTAGCGCAGCGCGAACTCGCTCCTGTCGCTGCGAACCCTAGCCGAGCTCCATTTTTCCAGTGCGCGCCGGTCCCGTGCCCAGAAAGAAAGAAAGAAGCAATTCGGCGCAAGGGAGGGATGGGAAGACGGCACGCCGCCACCACACAGGGATTTTAAGGAAGGAATGTGGTGTCCCGTGCCCAGTGTCGTGCGAGGGAAATTTGGAGCCCTACGACGAATTCTCTTTCCAAGGAAGCCATCGTCTGCGCCTTGTCTGTCGTGTGAATCGTGCGTGTGCGAGAGCCTTTTGTTGTGAAAATCTCTTTCCTGTGAGCGGCTGCCGATTGAATTCTCTTTCCAAAGCGAGAAGTTTTGACGCGCCGCGAGGCCCAGCGCTCGACCTCACCTATCTCTCCTCCTCGCAGCCCGCGCGATGTCCGTGCGCTCTAAGGCCGAGTACTACAAGAAGCTTGCTGCGGAGACGCGCGAGGCGCAGCGCAAGAAGGATGCCGAGATGAGCCGCGGCAGCTCGAGCAGCGTCGGCGACGCGGCGCAGTCGCCCAGCAAGCCGCTAAAGTCTCCGAAGCAGTGGCCGCCTCCGCCCCGGCCTTCGCTCGATGAGGAGCCGCAGCCGCCGGCGGATCCGCCAGCGGCCGCGCAGCCGGATCCGACTCCGACGCCCGACCAGCCGCCGACGACACCGCCGCTTTCGCGCGGCGGGCACAGCCTAGACGAGGGTGCGTGGGACGCGACGCCGGCGTCGACGGCGCTCGGCGAGTCTGGCTCGGCCGCGCTGCGGCGGGCGGCGTCGGGCCGCGCAAAGGCGCGCCAGCCTCCTCCCGCGCGGCACGACGACGACCTGGACAGCCTCGACGGCGGAGGTGAGTTTCCTGTAGAGAGTTCCTAGACACTTCCTAGACACCTGCTAGACACCTCGGTCGGTAACGTGCCGGCCCGAAATTGAGTTGAGAACCGCAGCTCACGGTGAACTGGCCGTCCCCGTGGCCAGACACCTCCTAGACACCTCCCAGACACCTCTCTGGCCTCGAGCTGGTCGCCGCGATGGGGCGGGCGGTGGCGGACGTGCTATGCGTCAACATGATGTCGTTTCTGTGGACTAGCAGGCGGGAGCAGCGAGGACACTTCCTAGACACGTCGTAGACGCTTCCTAGACACCTCCTAGGCGGGAGCAGCGAGCCCGAGGACGGTGCGCTGGTGGACCCGATGAGCACGCGTGCGGCGGAGGAGGAGGCGGAGGAGGGCAGCGCCGCGCCTGAGCCGGCCGTGCCTGAGGCGGCCCAGCCGCCGCCGCCAGCCAAGCTAAACCCTCTCCCTCACCCTCGCCCTCGCCCTCACCCTAGGCCAAGCCGCCGCCGCCAGCCAAGCCTGCGGCCGTCCTCTCGCCGCGCGAAGAGCGGCGCATGAAGCGGCTGCAGTCGCTCGAGCGAGACCAGAGCGGCAGCGAGGCGAAGGCGATGATCGCCGCGGCGCCTCCGCCCCCGCCGGCGGCGGAGGCGGAGGAGGACAGCCACCTCTTCCAGCACGAGCTGCTCGAAAAGTACCGCACGCAGGCGAGAGCGGCGGAGAGGCAGCTCGCCGAGGAGGGGCAGCGGTGCTATTCTTGTTGTTTTCAGTCTTGTGACTCTTCTCATTACTGCTATTAGGCAGCTCGCCGCGGCGATTCGTCGCACCGCCGCAGTCGAGGAGACGCGCTGGAAGCGAGGAGCTCGGAGGACCTCTTTCCTCCCCTCCTGAGCAGCTCCTGGTAGTGCGGTAGGACGAGCTCGACGAGCTGCGCGGCAGCAACGAGGAGCTGCAGCGCAGTCTGCGCACGAGCGAGGACCGGGCGAGCCAGAGCGCGGAGCAGGCGAGCCAGAGCGCCGAGCTCGCCACGCAGCTCAAGGAGGCGGTGGGGGGGCTGCAGGACCGCGTCTAGGCCTCTAGCCACTCCGAACAGCGGTCACGAGATGCACGCATCAGTGCGGTGGGGCGTGCGGTGTGTGCTCCGTCCACAGCACTCTAACCGCTGGCGGTACTGCGGGCTGCAGGACGACCTGCAGCGCAAGTTCAACCAGCGAGCCGCGGCTCTCGAGGCGGCGGACGCCGAGCGCGCCGACGAGATCTCCGCGCTCAAGGCATCGCTCGCGCGCTCGCAGGCGGCGGCCGAGGCGGCGCAGATGCTTGCAGAGAGGGAGGGCGAGGCGCGGCAGGCGGCCGAGGCAGCGGCGGCCGAGATGCGGTCCCAGATCGCGGAGGAGGCTGCTCTCCATCAACGAATCGATTGACCAATCAATCGACAATTAATGGATGCCAGGTTCCAAAAGCTGCTCTCCATCAATTCATCGATGAGTCGATTCATCGACAATTGTTTGAATGCCAGGTTCCAGATCGCAGAGGAGGCTGCGGCGCGCGCCGCGGCGGAGGAGGCGGCGGCGGTCGCGCAGGAGGAGCTGCTCGACGTGCAGGGCGAGCTGTGAACGGCGTCTCTTCACAGGGCCGGCTGTGAACAGGAGGAGCTGCTCGACGTGCAGGGCGAGCTGTGAACGGCGTCTCTTCACAGGGCCGGCTGTGAACAGGAGGAGCTGCTCGACGTGCAGGGCGAGCTCGCGGAGCGCGAGGCCGCACTCGCGGCGGCGGAGGAGGCGCTAGCTGTGCTCGCACCCGACGTTGTCAAGATGGCCAACCACAGCGGAGGCGGCGAGGCGCGCGCGGAGAGCAGCGGTGGTTGGCAGTGGTGAGCAGCAGTCAGCATTCGTTAGGCGAGGCGCTCGCGGAGATCGCTCTCACTCCGCGCGTCTCGAAGCCGCCGCGCAAGCGGGCGGTGCCGGCCGCCGGCAAGAAGCGGGCAAGAAGCGCGCCGCGTCTCATTTCTTCAGCGGCGCGGCTCTTTTCTTGTAGGTGCCGGCCGCCGTCAAGAAGAGTACCGCCGAGAGCAGCGCGCGGGCGGTGTTCTCCCCGCCGGGTGTGGTGTCCAGCTCGCCGTCAGCGTCGCCGTCGGCATCGCCCGCGGCATCGCCCACGTCCGAGGGGTCGTCCTCGGACAAGCCGATCGTGGAGCGCGTTGCGGAGCTCGTCATCGAGAGCGCGACGGGCGAGTCGGTGCTCGCCGTACCCGACTCAATTAATGAATGAGTTCGTTAGGAATAGTTGCCTATTGGTCAGGAATAGTTGCCTATTGGCCAGTTAGTTAATCTGCAGCGAATAGTTGCCTATTGGTCAGTTAGTTCATCTGCAGCGAATGAGCCAGGTGCTCACCAACCCGACCGAGCTCGCCGCGGCGACGACGACGACGGTGCAGTCCTTCTTCGACTACGTGGAGGAGTGGCGCGGCGCTCTGGTCGACATGCAGGCATCGCTCGACTTTACCAATGCGGAGGACGATGCGGCGGCCCAGAAGCCGACGCTTGCCGCCGCCACAATCGTCGCTAGCGGCGGGGCGCAGCGTAGCGTCGGCGAGGCAGACGACGTCTGAGGAGCGGTGTGGAAAGTGAGACTGCCGCGCCTCCCCGCTCCTGGAGGCCACATAGACCCACCTTGGCCTATGTGGATGGAGGCGGCGGGCGCGTGGCGCGGAGCGCGCGATCGACGTGCGGAGTGGGAGGGTAAGGGGGCCGTCCAATGTGAGATCAGTAGTGCCGCGTGTGTGAGCTCTCAAGCGCGCGGACGAGGGGGGGGGCATAATATATTTTCCTCAATAACTCCTCTTCAAAAGCCCAGCTCTCGAGAGCACAGCTAGAGGGCTAACACCTCGAAATGTGCACCTTGGATGGCTGCGCTCCCTGTTTCACAGCCATCCGTGCTAAGGATGGCTGGCACGCCTAGATCTCAGCCATACACTCCTACCCGATGGCTGAGATCTAGGCGTGCCAGCCTCAACAACATCTCCGACGCGCTCAAAAGCATCGGCCTGCACGTGGTGCGCGCTCCCACCCGGGACTCGCTCAAACGCGCAGAGACGGACCCACGCAGTGGCAAGATCACCTTCGTCCCTACTCTCGGTAATGGGTCGAACTGGTTCGCCAACTTTGAGACCACGGCGATAGCGTCCTGGCCCGACTTCCTCATCACCGGCGGGCGGTACCACCGCTACAAGGTGCTGGGGGATTCTCATCTCGGTTGTGCACTGCTACATCATGCCAGCCGCCATCGCCGTGCATCTTGGCTGCACGGTCCTCTTCTTCGAGCAGCAGCGGCGCGTCGTTCACGCCGACCCGCTTTGCTCCTCCATCGCCGCCCTGACCGAGTACGAGGAGATGCACTCTGCTGGCGAGCTTGTTGGCCCTAACCCGGTCTTCTCCTTTGGAGGCGTTGGAAAGTATGCGGCGGCGGGTGCTACTGGCGAGGGGGGGGGCGGGGCGACGACAGGTGTAGGGGTTTGTCAAACGGCCGCGACAATTGCGCAGGCGGACGCTGCCGTCACGACGTGCTGGATCGCGCTGGCAATCTGGGGCACAGCCCTGGCGTATTACGTTTGGCGAGAGCTGACGCGCAAGGCAGACGCGTACGTCCACGCCACCGCTGACAACCTGCTCGCGCGCTTCGTCGACGTATTTACGGTTCAGCAGCCAGTCCAACGCCAGGCGCGCTGGAAGAGAGGCAGGACATCGCACCGCACACGTGACACGCGTCGCCGAGCGCGCAGCCCGAACCACTCGCTGGGCTGGCGGTCACCTCCTGCACCCGCGATGACAGGTGCTCGCCGAGGCACACCGCAACCCCTTCCGCCGCGACGGCGAAGGCTCGCTCTACATGCCACCACTCCCGCGCTGGGTGCTCGAGAGCCTTGGCTCCGCCGTGTCCGACGAGGCGGCCGCCATCTACAACCCCTCCACCTCCATCCGTCGCTCTATGAAGGGCGCGCCATCGCGTGGGCCGCGCCGGCCGCGGCGAGGGCCCAGCCGCGAGAGGCAGAAGGGGGGCTATAGTACGTTGGTGTAGGCTGTCTAAGTCGCGTAGCCATAGAGTAGCGGGGCATCAATTGTAGGCCAGACTGAGTGAGTGAATATTCTTGATACGAAAAATTAACCAAGCCCGCGACGACAACACAACACCAGTCGAGTGTGACGAGGACTCGCACACTCGCTCGCGTCGGTCGGTTCGGTTGCCTCTCCATCTATTGTTTCGTCTCGCGTCCACACCACGCCTGGCTCCAACACGTGGACACGCCCCCATAAATGGGGACACTACTAGCTACTACTAGGTCACGCATGGCATCAGAAGTTTTAACTTTTATCTCTGGGCCCTGGGCGAAAAAGGCAATCACGAGACTGCCGTGTGTCATGCGGGTTGCTCTCTCATACACACGGGCTGAGCCTTAAATGTTTTAGATCGACTCCACGAGTTCCAGCGGATTATTCGTTTTGTACGATTGGTGCAGGACCTCGCAGGGGTGCCAGGAGCGACTTGGCCTGTACGTGAGTTTCCGGAAACCAAAACGCAAACGCGGTCTGAGCCCTGGAGCCTGGTGTCGAGGTGTCGAGGCCCGGTGTCGAGGGTGTCGAGCTGCTGTCGAGGGATAGAGGTGTCGAGGCCTGTCGAGGCCTGTCGAGGCCTGTCGAGGCCTATCGAGGCCTGTCTAGGCTGGGACCATGCCATACATTAGGTCCGTGTCGAGGTGTCGAGGAGTGGTGTCGAGGGTGTCGAGCGTGTCGAGCGTGTCGAGCGTGTCGAGCGGTGTCGAGTGTTGTCAAGGTGTTAGCGTCTAAGGTGTCGAGGTATCCAAGGTGGCAGGATGCAGTTGCAGCCCATAACAAAACTTGGGCAGCAGCTGCAAAGCTGTTTCATCCCTTATAGTTGCAGCCTCTCAAAGTTGCACCCCTGTTGATGTAGCACAACCTGTGAGCACAACCAGTATACTCTGTGGACATTTGAGGACATCAAGCTCACTAGTGCCAGGAGTCGTTGCCACTGCACAAGGTGCTGTGCAGGCGCAGCACCTATGGACCTAAGCGCTAAGGCTACAGGACACCCCATGCAGCAGCGTCGCCGCTGCAGCGTCGTCGCCGCTGCAGCGTCGCCGGCGCACAAATCGCAACTGACCACAGCGCTCATGGCACAGGGTCAGGCTGGTGCCATGAGTCAGTGGACATTGCCAAAACGAAAGCTAGCAAACACGACGCGCGCAAAAGTACGGGGTGTGGAGGGTGAGTTGACCAGGGGGTTGTGCGCCGGGCCCTCCTGCTCGGCTCCAGCCAGTAGACAAGTCTTGTCATCAACAGAGTAGAAGGATCTGACCTGGGGGCCGATGTGACCAAGCGCTGGTAGCGTGGTTTGACCTCACACCCATGGTCTCACAGTGTGCCGGCAGTCGCCGAGCAGTGTCGCTCACACAAGCCGCAGCACAAGTGACTGAGGGCCAGTGAGGGCGAGCCCATCGCTGTCACAGCTGTAGCAGCCGCACAGTAGTGTCAACTGTGCAAAGTGTGTGAGCAGCAGAGGAGCTGCTCTCCAGGCTTCAGGCGCAAAGAGCTGCATGCCACCGAAGGCGCTGTCGAGGTTCGCCGAGCGCGGCGCAGGTTGGAGGACACCGTCACCGACGAGCGCGTTGGACTTTTCACTCCGGACAAACCAGACCGCGGCACAGCGGAGACCGCGGACGGTGCGGGGCGTCCTGCCGCAAACTTAGCGGCGAGGCGCGGGACCGTCTGTGGCGAAGTGGGTCGCGTCCCCCGATCCGTCAACCCTGCATCCACACCCTTTAGATCGCACGCTGGATACACAGTGATTATTCATTCACGAGAAAACTTCCGTGGGGGCAAAACTCAGACGATCGCACGCGGCAGTGCGAAGGCAAGAGCGAAACGGCACGGTTGCCGTGGGTTGCGGCCCGGCCCTCTGCGGCGGCTCGGCAGCGCAATCTAGTAGTAGCCCCCGCCCTGCTGCTGCTGATAGCCCTGCTGCTGAAAGCCCTGCATCGCGAGGTGCTCAAAGGTGAACACGGCGCTGTCCGGGCTCTGCGCGTCGAGGGCCACCTCGTCGCCGTCAGAGAGGTAGTGGGTCTGCCCGGTGTACAGTGCGTTCCACTGTCCGCCCCGCGCGCGCACGCCGGTCGCGGGCTTGCCGGTCGAGGTCAGCATCGCGTTGCCGTCCTGCAGAAGCTGGACGAGGCACTGCTGCCTACGAGAGTAGAGCCGCGGCGATCATCGGCAAACCGGTGAGCGGCGAGACGGACCGCCGCCGGGCGTGGCTTTCCGGCTGACGTACGGAGAGGGGCTCATCATGTTCCATCGGCCGAGCACAAACTCGTACTCGGAGAAGGAGAGCGCGTACGGGATGGTGGAGTACTTCTGGGTGGCCGAGGCATACTGCGGCCCAAACGCCTAGCGAGAGGGGGAGGGAGTGAGAGCGGAGCTCGAGGTAGCGTCCGTGTGCGCTTCAGAGAGAGAGAGAGAGAGAGAGAGAGAGAGAGAGAGAGAGAGAGGGGGGGGGGGGGGAGGGGGTGAGAGCGAGCTGCGAGGTCACAAAAGCCTGGAAGCGTGTGTGCCCGCTGACGCCCGCGACCGGGTAAATGCACCACAGCGCGCCCTGCTGCTGCTGCTGCCCGGCGTAGCCTCCCTGCAAAGGCGGCGGCGCCGTGTGCGTATGTGCGGGAAGCGCGAGGGCGCAGCGGAACGGTGAGGGCGAAGCTGCGAGGGGCGCTGTGCTTGCGGGTGCGGCATGCGCCTGCTGGCCGTACTGCTGCGCGCCGTAGCCGCCCTGGTCATACTGCATGCTCACATCACGTCGCAAGCTTGCTGCGCGCGGTGCGACTAGGCGCGGCGCCGCAGGCAGGAGCAGGCCAGTCGTCGCGATGGCCACCAACCCTGCGACCGACATCCTTCGCAAAGAGTGCAACAAAAAGAACTCTCTGGTCGAGCACACAGGTTCGACACAGGAAATGACAAGGGAGAGAACGACGAGAGTGGGACGACCGCGAGGTGGCATGAAGGCTGCAGCGAGAAGCGGCGAGAGACTGCGAAGAGAGATAGGAAGAGGCAGACTCCCTAGGGTGGGCGACGGCTAGCGCATCACACACCTCTCCTTAAAATCCCTGTGTGGTGGCGGCGTGCCGTCCTCCCATCCCTCCCTTGGGGTGTCTGTTTTCTTTCTTTCTTTCTTTTCACAGGTACCAAAAGAGGCACAGCCTGCGACGGACCTTTAGAAGGCGCCGTCGTCCTCATGGAGGTGGGCACGATCGGGGGGACAGTCGAATCCGCGAGCACCGTAGTGCTCGCCGAAAAGACCATCCCCATCATCCCAACCCCCCCGGCGACCCCCTCGCCGCTTGCCCCGGTAAAGAAATTTACTAGCCACCGTGTTCTCGAGGTGGATATCCTTTGGCCGCGTTGGGTAGCGAGGATTGGTGTAACCCGAGCCACGGAGGCGTGTTTTCTGGCGGCCGACCGTCAGTGCACGGAGTTGCCACTTCTCCGACTGCCCCGGCTAGTTCACGAGTTTCGCGGGAGTGACCCCATGCGTCAAACCCGAGACCTAGCGCGGGTGGGTTGGAGGGGGCTCGCCCCGTTCCTCCCCATCGGGCCGCGTGAGCGGCCTCGCCTCGCAGATTCGTTTCTCGCGCCTGGGTCAGGCGCGCGGGGCATCCCCCGGGTCGCTCGACCAGCGATCCGAAGAGTGGCCGCTATGCGAGGGAAAGAGCGGGGCCCACGGGGTACGCCTCCGTCCGGCCCCCTCCGAGGGGGGAAGGGAATTGTGGGGTCCCACGGGCGCCTCAGTTCGGCCCTCCCGAGGGGGGGGAGGGGAGCAAGGGGGTGGGGGATTGGGGTGGTGGGGAGGGGTCTCGGATTTCATGTGGCTAAAACTTGCCTTTCGGGGAGGGGCCTCAGGACGGCGAGCGCAGTGGCGCCCGCACGACGTCTTCCCCTCCTCCCCAGAGGCAGCGAGTAGGCAGCGAGAGGAGGTCTCGAGCGCCTATATGAAGGTATGTGAGATGGTGATGGGAATGGGTGGTCGGTCGGGCGGGCGGGCGGGCGGGCGGGCGGGCAAGCGGGGAGAGGCGGGCGGGCGGGGCGGGGCGGGCGGGCGGGGTGAGCGGAGGAATCGTGTCCACAATCAGCAGCAGTGGAGCAGCAACAGCAGCAGCAGGCGCTAACGTAGCAGCAAGAAGCAGCAGCAGCAGCAGCAGCCTCACTCCTGGGGTGTCTAACTCTTTCAGTCTATCTAGGCGGCCGCGAGGTTAATATACCAAATAATGGTGTCAAAACACCGGGGGGTGGTTGGCGCGCAGGCGCCTGAGGGGCTCGTGCCGAGCGCGCAGATGGCTCGACATCAATCTAGCAGCACATACCCTTGGTACCCAAAATAGTTCAGTCTGAAAAAAGTCGGTCCGACCACGCGGAGCCGTCTGGCTGTCTGCAGAGCCCAAGCAGAGCCCCCGCGGCGCGCTCGGAAGCTGAGAAATATGTCGGAGCCATGTCGGCCCATGTTCGCGAGTTTGATGGCGTTGCCCTTATTGCACGTGAAACAGACCGCGCCCCACGCGCCGTTGTTCCCGGAGGCCAACTGGAACAGGTTTGAGGAAAGGCCGCCTTCCATGCTCGATACGTCCGCTATCAGGTTGTACGTAAAGTCGTCCACTGCACGAGTGCCGAGCGTGGAGTATAGCTGCCAAAGCTCTGCTCCATGTTCGCCGCCGATACGCGAGCCCCACTTTTGTTGCTGCGCACTCTCGTCTATTGCCGACGGGACGTAGCCTTCTGGCATGGGCAAGACCTCGGCTGGCACGTAGGAAGGTCGAGGTCCGGGCTCGCCTAGTCCCAAATTGATGACACCAGTAGACAGCTCCTTGCCAAGCACTGATGTGCAGAGGGCCTGGTAGATGACTGCAGGACCAAAGCACTGCACACCGGAACCAAACACTGCATGCACTTGCTCGCTTCCGGCCCCGCTGTGCTCTTGGAATGCAGCGTTGCACGGCACAGGCAGTGCGGCAAACGCTGGATGCTCGGTCATCGTCGCCTCCGTGCTTGTCCCTGCAGCCATACTGCGTCAGTTAGCACTGTAGGCGAGAGCACGCCGAGCACCGCACTCGTTGCAGCTGCCGAGGGTTGCACGCGTAATAGGAGCGTCATTTTGTACCCACCCCCCCTACTTCGTGGGGACCCCCCCGCCGGTCGGTGGTCTGCCCCCGAGGCGGACCGGACCCCCCTCCGGTCGGTCGCTCTCTTGGCGGCGGGAGGTGTGACGACCGACCCCCCCCTTCGGTCGGTGTCCTTGCCGTGAGCCCCTCAATCAAACGCTCTCCCTCCTTCTCGCGAACCGCCACGGGCGCTTCGAAATCGCCGGTTTTCACTAACAGTAACACTATGAAAACTAGTTACGCAGCCAAGCGCCAAGGAGACTTCTTCGCCGAGGCCCGAGCGAGCCCGACTCCACACACATATGTGGAGCATCCACGCAGTCGCAGACCTGATCCTGCTTGTGCCGTCTTTGTACAAGCTCTGGCAGCGCTCCAGTTCTCCACAGTACGCGCGCGCATCGTACACACAGGTACCCACCCACCGGAGCCGCCTAAGCGACTCCTGCGAGGACGGCGAGGCACTTGAGCTCCCGTGCACTCGACCGCCCTCGCCGCAGGCAAGCTCAAAAGATTTACAACAAAACTAGCTCACCCAGTGATCGGTCACCCCGCCATCGCCGCCGACGTCTCCCAGATGATGGAGAGGGGGGTCGACACTGCTTCAGCAGCGTGCACCTCGATCCTGTACCGTGTTTGTTATGACCCCCCCCCCCCCCCGCGGTGCGGTGCGGTGTGTGTGTTTGCGGGTGACTGCTACCCGCCTCGCCCTCTCGCCGCCTCGCCGCCCTCGCTCGCCGCTCGCCTCACCCTCCCGCCCAACTTTCTACTTCCTCGTGATCCGGACCGCCGCCACCCTCGCCTCACCCTCGCCCCCGCCCA
Source organism: Emiliania huxleyi CCMP1516 (assembly GCF_000372725.1). NCBI lineage: Eukaryota > Haptophyta > Isochrysidales > Noelaerhabdaceae > Emiliania > Emiliania huxleyi. The sequence goes on from NW_005195220.1 coordinate 197,881, forward strand.
GCCGTTTTCCCGCCGCCCAATGCTCCGCCGTTCGCTGCGTGGTCTGCCGTCGTGCCGCCGTTCCTTACCGTGCCGCTCCTTCCTCCGTGACGCGCCGCCCTTGCCGTTTAGCCCGCCGTACCCCCTGCCGTTCGTTACCGCCTTGCCGCCGTACGGCCGCTCCTACAATGGTCAATGCCGCACCTGCCGCCGCGCCGCCTTACCGCCGACCCTTATAGTGCCGTGCCGCCTTTATACACACACCTTACTTTCTGCTCGACCGAGTTTGCGCTGATGAGCGAGCCGAGCCGCCGGGTGCCCCGCAGCGGCCTCACTGGGCCAGAAGATCGGCCCGAGAGTGCTCCGCAGCAGCCTCGCTGGGCCAGAAGATCGGCCAGTGAGGTGGGGTGCTAGTCTGGGACCGATACGTCGCAGTTCCCTTGCTCCAAGCGCTTGCGCTTCGGCGGTAGTGATCTGATCACCCATTACAAATCTTCAGATCGCTCCTCATCGCAAACCCTGTCAACAATTCACCCTCGCATATATTCTTAAAATCTACTACACTAAAAATCTCCAAATCGCCATTCTCATCCTCAAAAACATATCCTCCACATCCAATTTAATACCAATTATTTTTACATATTGAAAATACATTCCAAACCCTTCCAAAAACACACCACACCATCTACCCACATTCCTTTACCCAAAAATCATAAAAAAAATTGATAATTTCTCATTTCAACTTTATAGGCGGGTGCGACGCCAGCCTCTCTCATCTCGAGCATAGCTGTCCGTATGGTCTAGTTGGTCATGACGTCTGCCCAACATGCAGAAGGTCCCCCTTCGATCAAGGCGCCGGCACGTGTGCAGCTGCAGGCCAGAGGGTGTGAGGTGAGACCGAATCCGCAGTCGCACGAGCACCATCGCGCCCAGTAATGATGGCTTACGGCGCTGCACGGCAGATAGGCCCGCCTGCGAGCGTGGGATACAGTCGCGGGGCGTGAGGTCTCAGCATATCGTAGGCTAGGAGATGATACGGCGGCGGGGGAGGGAGGGAGGCGTGAGTGGCGGGCGATGAGATTCCACATATCTCGCTAAAATCGGCCTGGTCCCCTCCCGGGGGACCGGGCGAGCACACACCTCGCGTCCGAGCGCGAGTCGACGAGCGGGAGCCGAGAGATCGCCGAACGACGGCTCGAGCGCGTGCACGTACAGCGCAGCTGCGGTTTGTAACTCGACTGCCGGTCGCGCGTGTGGGATCTGAATGGAGCTCGCTGGCGCCAGTGCACGGCAGCGCCGCGTAGTGGATCAGGCGGGAAGGAAAGGGCAGGCGTTAATCGACGATCTGAGGCCGCTGGGATGGATCCAATAATAATGATTCCACGCACGCCTGGAGCATCGCCGCAGCGAGACGAGCGTCGAGCGGTGCGGGTGCAGCGGAGGGGGGAGCGCCGCCGATGAGCGTGTCTCGAGAGCGCAGCCAGTGCAGCGACGTGCAGCGCGAGTGTGCTCAGCGGTCGCCGAACACAGCTCGCTGCGGTCGTGCACCGATAGAAGAAAGCACACGGCCGACAGCGGTCCGGGTCAGGCTGCGGCACCTCGAGCTTGTCGGTAGAGCGGAAGAAAGCGGGCCGAGTCCAGTTCGTCATGTCGATGGTCAGCGTCGGTGCCGCCGCCGCCCACTGCTGGCGGCCGCAGCAGCGCGACGGCGGCGGGCTTCCTGGGGCTGCGCCCCAGACCCCCTTGACTGGGGGGAGACCCCCCCCAAGAGCACCCCCGTCGCCCCCGGGGGCCCGTCGACCCCCCAGGTTCGTCGCTGTGCTTCTTTAGCAGGCGGTGGACTGTCGGCTGCGAGGACGGTCGCATTTGCGCGAGGCGAGGCGAGCATTGCTGCGCGTTGCATGCGCCATGACTCGCGCCAGCGCGTGCGGGAGCTCTTGGCTGAGCGTTGAGTCCCCAGGCGAGTTGCGCTGGCCACTATCGCTACGCCGAGCCGTCTCCCAAACCGTCCTTATTTTGGGTGATGAAGCCCACTATGGCTGGTGACCCAGGTAGCCTCTGGCTCGCCACTGCACTCGGCTCCTCACAGCGATTGTAAAAAAAAGAAGGGATGAAATCACGGTCGCGGCCTTCCGACTCGCGCCTCCGCCTCACTGGCACTATTGTAGCCCTGGCCGGTGCGCGTGCAGAGTTGAAGTTCCCGAGTGAAAATTCGAACGCGTTCTCTCACGGTGACCAAAAAATGTCCACCTCAGAGGCACCTCCGGAGGCAGGCCGCCGCACGCCGGCGACACAGCTCCAGCTGTCGAACTGACCCGCAGCTCCTCTCAGAGCGGAAACTGTGACGAAAGTTGACTGAAGCGGTTGTCAGGAATCATCATACGGATCACATGGTGGCTCTCTCATGACGGGCCGCCCGACCGCTCCTGGGTGGCACTGCCACCGGTGTCGCTCGACGTCCTGTCGACAGCGTGCCGACAGCGACACAGACCATGTGGTACGCGTCGAGTATCGACCTCTACTGCTTACCCAGTCTTCGAGTGTCTCACAAAGCAGCCCTTGGAGTGTGAAGGCTTCGTAGCCCTCCGAAAAAGCAAGCGAGTGCTCACAAAGACGAGGCAGGCTGGGCAGGGCTCGGCGGCACACGGCGGATGCTGTGCGTCACTGGGCCACAAGTTTGGTTTCGGCAACACCCTCGACCAAACCTTGCTCAAGGTTCTTGGGTGCAAAGAGCGCGGCCACAAGTCACAGGGCCCGCTCGTCCATGCGACCGGTAAAGGCTGGGTCAAAGGGCACAAGGGACAGTACTACGACGCGCTCCATGTCAAGAACGGAATCGTCAAAATTTGTCTCGTCGAAAGCCAGGGCGGCATCGCGCCGCCGACCAAGAGAATCATCTTCAACTTCGCCAAAGAGGTCGGGAGCCCGAGCGCCGTCGACCGCACCGACTACCGGACTACGGCACAGCCTCCGGCAGCGCCCGGGGCTTTGTCCAGCACCACTCGCAACAGCTCTCGCGCGCCGCCGTCTGTGGCGACGCGCAAAACATCAACAACGCTGCTCGCAACATGCGTGTCGCGCACTCATTCATGACCGGTCTGCGGTCTCAATGCCCCACCCCCCTGCGCGCGGGCCTTCTAGGCCCGCGGGTAGTCTCCCCCCATTCCCAGGGCCTCCAGGGCTCGCACCTCAACCTCTCACAGACCAGCGCACAGCGCCATAGGACGTATATCTTCTCAAGGTCTCGGGCGGGGGACGAAGGGGTCACACCCGACGACCTCGGGAACTAGCCGGGGCAGTCGGAGAAGTGGCAACTCCGTGCACTGACGGTCGGCCGCCAGAAAACACGCCTCCGTGGCTCGGGTTACACCAATCCTCGCTACCCAACGCGGCCAAAGGATATTCACCTCGAGAACCTCGAGAACCTCAATAACAAGGCTGTGAACGGGATCCCCTCAGCTCCCGGTCGACTCGACGACGACATGGAGAGGCTCTCCGTCAAGGCGCGTCAGCCCAAGCAGGCGGAGCAGCGCCGCCGGCGTGCGGAGCTGCTCGAGCGGCAGCGCTCTCGGCGGGCGGACCGCACCGCCCAGAACCGTGGCCTGGGCGACGGTGGCGACGCCGGCGGCGGCGGCGGCTGCGGCCATGCAGAGTGGATGGGTGAGACAGACGGCGGCGATGCTTCAGCGCCGATGCTGGATACGTCGGAGCCGCTACCCGCCGGCGCCGGCGACGACGCCATGCAGACCGAGGGCGGCGGCGGCGGTGGCCGGCGGCGGCGGCCAGCAGGGCGGGAGGCAGCGTTGATGGCGCCCGAGTGGATGGTCGACGTCCCCGAGGACCTTCCGAGCTGCTGGTCGGTGGTGGCGCGGCCGGCGGGCGTGCGCTGCCTCGTCACCACCGGCGGCGGGGAGACGCGGAGGCACGCGAAGGGCTGCGCGCCGCGCCGCTTCCCGTCGGCGCTGCCGGGAGGGCGGCGGGCGGCGGGCGGTGTGTGGGGGGGGAGAGATGCGGACCAGGTGGGCTGCGGACTGCCTCGCACCAGCCCTCCTCAGATCGGCTGCCATAGGCGCGGGCCACGTCCAGCTCGACTGCGTGTGGGCCGAGGCGGAGCAGACGTACTATGTGAGAGGCTATGTGAGAGAGCCAGCCCGCTAGCCAGCCCCCGCCGCTAGGGGCAGTGCGACTCGGAGGGGTGACGTGGCCCGAAAAGTCTTCAGCGCGTCGGCGCCTCTCCTTGGTAGGTGCTCGACCTGCTGGCGTGGAAGGGGCTGCGGCTGGTCGACCACCCCTACGAGGAGCGCGTGTTCTGGGCGGCGAGATGTAGCCGAGAGGCAGCCGAGAGGCAGCCGAGAGGTAGCCGAGAGACAGCCGAGAGGTAGCCGAGAGGCAGCCGAGAGGCAGCCGAGAGGCAGCCGAGAGGTAGCCGAGAGACAGCCGAGAGGTAGCCGAGAGGCAGCCGAGAGGCAGCCGAGAGGTAGCCGAGAGGTAGCCGAGAGGCAGCCGAGAGATCTAGCCGAGAGGCAGCCGAGAGGCAGCCGAGAGATCTAGCCGAGAGGCAGCCAAGAGGCAGCCGAGAGGCAGCCGAGGGGCAGCCGAGAGGCAGCCGAGAGGCAGCCGAGAGGCAGCCGAGAGGCAGCCGAGAGGCAGCCGAGAGGCAGCCGAGAGGCAGCCGAGAGGCAGCCGAGGTGCAGCCGAGAGTGATCGACCTGCCAAGGCGAGACTGTGACCGTCCCGCGGGGCAGGCGAGCAAGCTGGCCGAGGTGCACGCCGATCGCCAGGCGCCAGACAGTTCGCAGTAGTGAAGCTGGCCGAGGAGCAGTGTTAATTACCAGTGATGGCCATGAATGCACATTGACTAGGCGTCGACCAACCCGTGCCGGTTCGTGCATCTCCCTCCCTCCGGCCGCTGCTCCGCCGCCACCCTCTCCACCGCATACTACCGCGGCGGCGGCGCGAACTAGCCGAGAGACCGCCGAGAGACCGCCGAGAGGCAGCCGAGAGGCAGCCGAGAGACAGCCGGGAGACCGCCGAGAGGCAGCCGAGAGGCAGCCGAGAGGCAGCCGAGAGGCAGCCGAGAGGCAGCCGAGAGGCAGCCGAGAGGCAGCCGAGGGACAGCCGAGAGGGAGCCGAGAGGCAGCCGAGAGACAGCCGAGAGACTGCCGAGAGACCGCCGACAGTAGGGAGAGGTAGGGCGTTTCCCGCAAAGACCCCCACGACTCCGGGGCCCCAGATCGCACGAGCACAGGCAGTCGGGAAGGGAGAGGCAGCGACGGCAGTCAGAAGGAAGCACTGGGTCGCACCAAGGCGAATGCGGTGACGGCCTCTAGTCACACCTCCTGGCGTGAATAGGCGCCTCGCGCGACGGGCTGCTCTTCTACCACAACGAAGGACTGTACGAGGCCGGACCGAGCCCGCTGTTGCTGCTCTGGTGCAGAGATGTCGCCGAGATGTCGCCGAGATGTCGCCGAGATGTCGCCGGGGATAGAGCCGAGATACAGCCGAGATGCAACCGAGTTACAGCCGAGAGACTGCCGAGTACCGCCGAGATACCGCCCCAGTTCCGCTGGCGCTGCTCTGGTGCCGCCTCCCGCCGCCCGGCCGGCGCCTCTTCACAGCCCTGGCTGTGAACAGGTCGGACGCGAGCTGCTCGTCGCGCTTCTACGACTACGGCTCGGCGCAGATGGCGCGCGAGCTCGCGGCGGCACCCGACAAGGCGGCACGGTGGAGGCCGGGCGAGACGGAGGCGGCGCTGCCCATCGGCGCGCTGCTCGCGGCGTGCGAGGGTGCCATGGAAGCAGACTCTGGGGCGGCGGCGGGGCGGTAGCGCGAGGAGGCGTCCGAGGGCTTAGACGCCGATTTACTGTCTGTGTTTGCGTACACGCTGGGCATGCGCACTGAAGCGCGGCTCTCGCGCAAAAGGTGTTTCTTGACAAAATTTGCCGCCGGACTCTCTGCCGGTGCCGCACGATGGCCATCACGCGCTCGCACCTGCCGACCGCCGCCACGGCGGCGAGCCGCCACCGCGGCGCCGGTCACAGGCCAGCACTAGGCAGCTGCCGGCCACACCCGACCGGGCCGGATTTGCCGGTACTCGTCGCCGCACACTCCTGCGTCCACGCCGCTGTGACGTCTGGCGACGAGGCGCCGGTCACTGCCTTTCCCGGCGGGTTGGCTGTACGCTGTAGAGCCTCTACAACAAACTCTACAGCAAAATCGCGCTCTACATCGCTCTACAACGCACCCGCCTCGTCACGCGGCGGATGTAGAGCTCTACAGCTCTACAGCGCTCCAGAGCCTCGGGATTTGGCTAGGAATCCTAACAAGCCTCGAATGGCTAACAAGCCTCGAATTAGCTAACAAGCCTCGAAGATAGCTAACAAGCCTCGGGTTGGCTAACAAGCCTCGAGCGTGGCTGACAAGCCTCGAATATGGCTAACAAGCCTCGAATTGTCCGACGAGCCTCGGCTTTGGCTTAAAAGCCTCGGACGAGATTGGCTCGACCACCTTTGGTCGAGCGACGAAGCGAAGTCGGCGGCGGGGTGGGGAGGAGTGGGGACAAGTGAGATACAGCTTGGGACGGCGGGAGAGGGCTCACCTCGCCATCGATGTAGTGCATCGGCTTGGGGTTCACGGCCGCCACGACGAGGCGGCCGAGGGAGGGGCAGACCGCCTCGACGAGCGGGAGGAGGTACTTGTTGCGCGCGACGACAGCCGCGCTGTTGTACGAGGTCGCGACGCCGTCGACGACCGGCCAGCCGCCGTGCTTGGTGAGCGGGCTGTGCAGCCCGTCGGCCACGACCTTGGTTATCTTGAGGACGGGCGCCT
>NW_005195220.1:204787-210450 GCF_000372725.1 Emiliania huxleyi CCMP1516
GGCCTTCCTGTCGCGCGGCACCGCGACGGCGACGGTCACGCTCACCCCGACGCACATGCTGCCCGCCGGTCCCGGCAAATGCGCTCCCGCCCGCCTCCGCGGTGCCCCTCCGGGGGACGGTCGGGCTCGCATCGGGAGAGGCAGGGGTGTTTGTGGTGCTGGGGTTAGAGACGCGCCTGCACGAGCGTGCCCGCGGCCGGCGACGCGAGCCAGATCGTCTCTCCGACGGCAACCTCGGACGCCTGCTTGAGCGCCTTTGCCGGGCCGGCGGGCAGCTTGTGCGTCGGGGTGAGCGTGACCGTCGCCGTCGCGGTGGCGAGCGAGAGGAAGGCCGCCTTGGCGGACGGGTCGGCCAGCGAGAAGGAGGAGACGACGTCGAAGCCGAGGGTGCCTAGTAGAAGTAAGCGACTGTGAAACAGATGAAAACGCTCTCACGCAATCGAAAGCGAGGGTGCCGTCGGCCGCCGCGGCGAGGATCGAGTCGCCGGCGGAGAGGGAGGAGAGGAGGGCGGTAACGCCGTCGGCGCGCTGCACCGTCGCAGAGCTCGGGAAGCACGGCGGGTCCGTGGACTGCGGCTCCACGGCGGGTGAAGGCGACGTTGGCGGCGGCGGCGCGGGCGGGGCGGAGGGCGGCGGCGGCGCGGGCGGGGCGGAGGGCGGCGGCGGCGCGACCGCGCGCGGCTCGGTGTCCTCGCGTTCGTTGACGTTGGGGTCGACCTCGACGGGCTGATTCAGGATGTTGCCGGCTTGGGTTGCCGACATCCCCGCGAACTCATAGTTCGCGTTGCGCACGGCGGAAAGTGTGTTGCCATCCTTGAACACGCTCGCCGTGCTCGAAGCAGTCGTTTGCGCAGTCTGGAGTGCCCGACGGGCTGCCGATTGCTCGACGGGGTGGAGCGTCACGGTGAGGTCGCACTCTGGCGCGAAGCACTGCTGCGCAGAGCGGAAGGAGGCCTCGAGTTCGGTGACGTCGATGCCGTTCACTTCGGCGGAGATCGTGACAACGATGGTGAACTTGATCACGGACACTTCCTCCACGACAATGCCCTCGGGGAGGGGTGAAAAGGGCGGCTGCGAGGGCGGCGGCGGCGAGGGCGGCGGCGGCGACGGCGAGCCGGAGGGCGGCGGGGGCGGTGGCGATGGGCAGCCAGTGCCCGTGTTCGGGGTGGCCTGGAACGTGCAAGATTCCGGGCATAGGACCGTATAGAAAAGTTGACCTGGCAGTAAGTCTGCGCCCCCTTGAGGGCACAAATCTGAACATGTTTCAGATTGCAATTCCGAAAGTGAGGCCACATTGTCAACAAGATAATCTTCGGCAGTATAATTGTGCAAGCCGGCACAAGACACCGGGCAGAGGTAGCGAAAAAACTCTGAGGCCTCACACCAGGTTGGGCCTGTCGCTGGCTCTGCTGAGCATGGCTGAGCGTCATTGGGGTCCTGGCAATTGCAGCTTTCGCAGCACCACGTGCCATTTGTTGTCGAGGTTATATCTGCGCATATGCTCTGGCCAGACCCCGGCCGAACGGCGCCGCCGAGCGGCCGGGCGCTTCGGGTTGGGCCCGGTCGGCCGGGCCCCCGGGAGGCAGGGGCGGGCGCGGTCGGGAGGGGACGCCAAACCGACCAAATCGAAGTGGGGCGCCGCGATCCTGGGCTGCGAAAATGATAGCAATTTGTGGCAGAGAAAAGTTGGCCCAGGAGAGCGGACGCGCGCAAGCAAACATGCACCGAGAGTGCATGTCAGTGAACGAGATATGGTGCATGTGTCCGTGGGCGCGTTCTGCGATGAAGCAGCGGTTCGGGCGTGGCTGGAGAATGACGGTCAAGGCAACATCAACGCGTCCTTCAGCGACAAGGATCTCGACTTCACCCCGCTGATGGCCGCCGCCGCCCACGGCCACGAGCGGGTGGTCGAGATGCTGCTACAGCGCGGCGCGGATGTCAACCTCAGAACATCGTCGGCGTCACCGCGCTGATGCTCGCCGTCCGCTATGGCCTCGAGCGGGTGTTCGAGCTGCTGCTTCAGCGCGACGCGGAGATCAACAAGCAGAACAGCTACGGCGACACCGCGCTGATGTTCGCCGCCTGCTGCGGCCACCCAGCCATCGTGCTCCACCTGCTGAGAATGGCAAGTCCACACTGCAGCACGCCAGGGAGCAGGGCCACAGCGAGTGCGTCGAGGCCTTCCGGCAGCACATCGCGGAGGTGACTGCGACCCGGCGCGAAGCGGCGGCGGGCGGCGCGGGCGGCGCTTCCTCGGGCGAAGCGGCCTCTTCCGACTCACTGGTTACCCTTCCCAAAGAGGCGTTTGAAGCGGCCCTCCAAGGCGACGAGGCGGCGCTGCTGGCGTGGATTGACAGCGGCGGGCAGGTCAATGCGACTTGCGTGGTAGACGATGTGAGCGGCGTCACCGCGCTGATGCTCGCCGCCGAGAAAGGCCACGAGCGAGTGGTCGAGCTGCTGCTGCAGCACGGCGCGGATGCCAACTTGCAGAACAGCAATGGCGTCACCGCGCTGATGCTCTCCGCCTCCAACGGCCACGAGCGGGTGGTCGAGCTGCTGCTTCGGCACAGCGCTGAGGTCAACCTGCAGGACGGCGACGGCTACACTGCGCTGATGCTAGCCACCATCAAAGGCCACGGGCGGGTGGTCGACTTGCTGCTGCGGGCGGGCGCGGATACAAAGCCGCGTAACGCGCACGGCAGGTCCGCACTGCAGGTGGGCACGGAGCAGGACAACAGCGCGAGCGTCGAGTCTTCACGGCAGCACACCGCGGAGGCAATTGCAGGCCGGCGCGAGGCGGAAGCGGAGGCAGCGAGGAATGCCGACGCGTTGCTAGCAGAGGTTGAGGCGGAGGCGCAGGCCGAGGCCGCCAAGAGCAAGAAGAAGAAGAAGAAGAAGAAGGCCCCAAGGGTGGAGGGATCGACGCGGCCGGGGAGGTGGAGGCAGCGGCGGCAATAGATGAGGCCGAGGCGCCGGCGGAGGAGGGAGCCAAGGCGGTGGCGGCGGAAGAAGAGGCCGGGGCGGCGGCGGAGGAGGAGGCGCTGGCGGCCGCGCTCGAGGAGAGCGCGAGGCTGGAGGAGGAGAGGCGGGCGGCGGAGGCGCAAGGGCCGTCGTCGTCGGCACAGGCGCCGGCTCCGAGAGAGGCGGAGCCGCCGGCCGACTTCATCTGCCCGATCACAACCGAGGTCATGATCGACCCGGTGATGGAGGCGGATGGCCATTCGTACGAGCGGTCGGCGATCGAGCGCTGGCTCGCGACCAAGTCAACGAGCCCGATGACAAGTGCGGAGCTTGAAAACACGGGCCTCTTCCCAAACCACACGCTCCGCCGGATGATCCGACAGTGGCAACAGACCGTTCGGTCTGACAGTCTTAACCCCGACAGCGCCTGACAGTGCCGAGCCTGACAGCTCTGACAGCACGTTCTCTGACAGCCCGGCCAACAGCATGTGTCTGACGGTCTGATAGCAGAGTCTACCATGCGAGACGCTTCCGTGCTGTCAGACAGCCTGACAGCTGTCCGACAGCCCGATAGCACACAGTGGCCTGAGCCCTGAGACAGCAGCGCTGACAGCTCGACAGCCCGACAGCGACACGCGACACCTCGCGACGCAGCACCAGCAGCACAGACCGCACAGCTTCTTTCTTGTGCCCCATGAGGGTATAACACTTTTCAGAACTAATTACACGCAAAGGGGTACGCTCTATATGGAGATTTAAGTACTTTAGAGAGACATTGTTTGTGGATCTCGGTGGTTGTGCACGCTCAGCAAAGGTAAGGTAAGCGTAAGGTAAGGTAAACGTCTCCACACGCACACAAAGTGGTGGGGCAAGGGGGGGCGACCCTCGCATCTCCACGCCCGGACACGGGCAGGAGCCCCAGCAAAATACATAGACATATCAAAAGTGAGAGTCGACACAAGATCACTTCACAGGACACATACCAGCTTGCGAGGCAATATGTGGAACCTGTGCCGTGTCACTTACTTGGTGGGGGAGGCGGTGCTGCGCGATACGGTCCGCACACGAACAAATGCACAATCACACAAAACACCGCTCCGGCGCGCCTCTCGTCGACGCTCCCACTCGCACGATGGACGGAACAACAGCGCCCCGGCAGAGAGAGTGCACCCCGCGTTCTCAGCCATCGCGTGGCAGCTCGAACACAGCCAAACCGTGCTTGGAGCCGCCGAGCTCAAAGACGCCCTCCGCCGCCTTGAGCCGGGCCTGCGCGGACCTCGCTGCCTGCTTGGCCTCCTTGCGGGCGGCCTAGAGGGGCCAGGCGGTGTGAGCAACGCAGGAGGTGTGTGGAGGTCTGTCTGCCCGCTCTCGACTGTCCGTGCGTGTGATCTGGGGCCCGGGGGCTGTGCGTTTGTGAGGAGGGCTTGCGTTGGCTTCATTGTCCTTGCGACTGAACCGCCTCCGCCAGCGGCATCTCTGCTACCTTGGCCATATCTCGGCTGCATCACGTTTAACTGCGGCCTTGTCCTGTGACTGCATCGCCTCCGCCAGCTGCGCCGCGCTCCGTCCCGAGAGGAGGCGCTCCTAATTCGTGATGAATGAATGGATGAATTGAATGAATGAAAGAATGAGTTAGCTCCGTCCCGAGAGGAGGCGCTCCAGCAGCCCCTCCTCCACCGCCACCGCCGCCGAGGCGCCCGAGGCGGCGCAGCGCAGCCGCAGCAGCGCGAGGAAGCACTGCTCCTATTGTGCCGCCGACTCGAAGCTAAGTGACGCGCTGCTCAAGCCGCAGCTGCGCGAGGAGGCAGCACGGCACCTGCGGCTGGTTCAGTCTAGGAGGTGTCTTGGAAGTGTCTAGGAGGTGTCTAGGAAGTGTCTAGGAAGCACGGCTCCTGCGGCTGGTTCAGTCTAGGAGGTGTCTTGGAAGTGTCTAGGAGGTGTCTAGGAAGTGTCTAGGAAGCACGGCTCCTGCGGCTGGTTCAGTCTAGGAGGTGTCTTGGAAGTGTCTAGGAGGTGTCTAGGAAGTGTCTAGGAAGCACGGCTCCTGCGGCTGGTTCAGTCTAGGAGGTGTCTTGGAAGTGTCTAGGAGGTGTCTAGGAAGTGTCTAGGAAGCACGGCTCCTGCGGCTGGTTCAGTCTAGGAGGTGTCTTGGAAGTGTCTAGGAGGTGTCTAGGAAGTGTCTAGGAAGCACGGCTCCTGCGGCTGGTTCAGTCTAGGAAGTGTCTAGGAAGTGTCTAGGAGGTGTCTAGGAAGTGTCTAGGAAGCACGGCTCCTGCGGCTGGTACTCGAACTTCTCGAGCGCCTGGCGAGCAACACGTTGGGTCACGGACCGTGGCACACCTCGTTCTCCAGCCGCCCGCTCTCGCCAGCGCCTGCGAGGCGGCCTCGACGAGCAGCCTACGGTGTGGGTGGACATATCTCCCCCATATCTCCCCCATATCTCCCCCGTATCTCCCCCGTATCTCCCCCGTATCTCCCCCGTATCTCCCCCGTATCTCCCCATATCTCCCCCGTGTCTCCCGCGGGCTAAGGGGTGTGGACACGCCAACGTCAACCTCGGGGGGCGGGAAGGCGGTACTGTGCAGAGTACGTCGGTACCTCGAGGTACTGTGCAAGTACTCCGAGCACCGCGCGAACGCGGGGGCGACGAATACATCGAATGCAGCGGAGTCCGTAGGTCCTCTCGAGCGCTAGCTGAATAC
>NW_005195220.1:210821-288321 GCF_000372725.1 Emiliania huxleyi CCMP1516
AGAGGGGGGGGAGATAATCTCCGCCGATCTCGGCAATCAGCGCCTGCGGCGGTTCGCCCGTGCCGCGGCGTGGTAGGGCGGCGGGGTAGACAAACTGAGGCGGTGGTCGCACCTGATCGGTTCCTTGGCCCACTCAGCCATCACTCAGCTCATAGTCCAGGTAGGGCGGGTGGAGGAATAGACGTGTGGCCGCACCCGACCCCGAGCAATCTCGGGCGATCTCGGGCGATCTCGGGCGATCTCGGGCGATCTCGAGCAATCTCGGGCGATCTCGGGCGATCTCGGGCGATCTCGGGCGATCTCGGGCGATCTCGGGCGATCTCGGGCGATCTCATGTCACAGACTGCAGCGCGCCTGAGGCTGCAGTGGCTGCAGCGGCTGCAGCGGCCGCTGGGGAGACTTGAGCGGCTGGTGCTGCCGCTGCTGCTGCTGCTGCTGCGCCTGCTGCTGCTGCGCTTGCTGCTGCTGCATCTGCATCTGCTGCTGCCGCTGCTGCTGCTGCTGCTGCGCTTGCTGCTGCTGCGCCTGCTGCCTGCGTGGTCTCTCCTGCTCCTCTCCGAAGAGATGAGCGTCCGGATCAACGCCGCCTCCGCCTCCTCTGCCTCCGCCTCCTCCTCCTCCGCCTCCGCCTCCGCCTCCGCCTCCGCCTCCGCCTCCGCCGCCACCGCCGCCGCTTCTGCCGCCTCCTCCGCCGCTGGCGCGAGCGGCCGCGGGTGCGACGGCGGAGGCGGAGGCGGAGGCGGAGGCGGAGGCGGAGGCGGAGGCGGAGGCGGCGGAGGTGGTGGCGGCGGCGGTGGAGGCGGCGGCGCGACCGGCGGCGGGCGCGGCGAACGAGCGGGCGGGCGGCGGTGGTGCGGGCATCGGTGGTGCGGCACCTAATGGGGAGGGTTTGGGGTGTCGGCTGTGAAGGGGGTACGGTGCTGGCTCTACGAGATCTCACATCTCCCCGTATCTCCCCATATCTCCCGTGACGAGGTAAGTGTGCTGGCGGAGCCGACTCTGGCACCGGCAGCGACGTGCCGTCAGGGACGCTTATGGCCGGCAATCTCTCGGCAACCTCTCGGCTGCCTCTCGGCTACCTCTCGGCTGCCTCTCGGCTGCCTCTCGGCAACCTCTCGGCTGCCTCTCGGCTACCTCTCGGCTGCCTCTCGGCTGCCTCTCGGCTGTCCCTCGGCTGCCTCTCGGCCATCTCTCGGCAATCTCTCCGCCGCATCTCGGCTGTATCTCGGCCAATCTCTCGGCTGCCTCTCGGCTAGACCTCTCGGAGCCGCTCCTCCAGGTGCGCCCACAGCGGCACTTCCGCCGGCGAGGGTTGCGCAGGCGGGGGTGAGGAGGAGGATGCCTCTCCGGACGGTCACGTTAGCGACGACGAGCTTGGTGCCTGTTTCACACGGGAGAGAGGCGGGGAGGAGGGGGAGGGGGGGGGGCGGATGAACAGACGCGGTTCACAGCGCGGTGCGTGCGGGGCACACACACACACACACACAGAGCGGGGGCATCACACACGCGAGGCGGTGTGTGTGCGGTCTCAGGGAAAGGCATCCCCGCACAGTCACAAGTGCAATAGTCAGCGGGGGAGAGAGGGGCACGCGAGGCGGTGTGTGTGCGGTCTCAGGGAAAGGCATCCCCGCACAGTCACAAGTGCAAGAGTCAGCGGGGGAGAGAGGGGCACGCGAGGCGGTGTGTGTGCGGTCTCAGGGAAAGGCATCCCCGCACAGTCACAAGTGCAATAGTCAGCGGGGGAGAGAGGGGCACGCGAGGCGGTGTGTGTGCGGTCTCAGGGAAAGGCATCCCCGCACAGTCACAAGTGCAATAGCCAGCGGGGGAGAGAGGGGCACGCGAGGCGGTGTGTGTGTGGTCTCAGGGAAAGGCATCCCCGCACAGTCACAAGTGCAATAGTCAGCGGGGGAGAGAGGGGCACGCGAGGCGGTGTGTGTGCGGTCTCAGGGAAAGGCATCCCCGCACAGTCACAAGTGCAATAGTCAGCGGGGGAGAGAGGGGCACGCGAGGCGGTGTGTGTGCGGTCTCAGGGAAAGGCATCCCCGCACAGTCACAAGTGCAATAGTCAGCGGGGGAGAGAGGGGCACGCGAGGCGGTGTGTGTGCGGTCTCAGGGAAAGGCATCCCCGCACAGTCACAAGTGCAATAGTCAGCGGGGGAGAGAGGGGCACGCGAGGCGGTGTGTGTGCGGTCTCAGGGAAAGGCATCCCCGCACAGTCACAAGTGCAAGAGTCAGCGGGGGAGAGAGGGGCACGCGAGGCGGTGTGTGTGCGGTCTCAGGGAAAGGCATCCCCGCACAGTCACAAGTGCAATAGTCAGCGGGGGAGAGAGGGGCACGCGAGGCGGTGTGTGTGCGGTCTCAGGGAAAGGCATCCCCGCACAGTCACAAGTGCAAGAGTCAGCGGGGGAGAGAGGGGCACGCGAGGCGGTGTGTGTGCGGTCTCAGGGAAAGGCATCCCCGCACAGTCACAAGTGCAAGAGTCAGCGGGGGAGAGAGGGGCACGCGAGGCGGTGTGTGTGCGGTCTCAGGGAAAGGCATCCCCGCACAGTCACAAGTGCAAGAGTCAGCGGGGGGGGCAGGGGTGCGCCGATTGGGGTGAGCGTGGAGAGGTCGCGGAGCCGGCTAATTAGTCAATTAATATAATATTAATTAATGAGTCGCCGATTGGGGTGAGCGTGGAGAGGTCGCGGAGCCGGCTAATTAGTCAATTAATATAATATTAATTAATGAGTCGCCGATTGGGGTGAGCGTGGAGAGGTCGCGGAGCCGGCTAATTAGTCAATTAATATAATATTAATTAATGAGTCGCCGATTGGGGTGAGCGTGGAGAGGTCGCGGAGCCGGCTGTACTCGAGCGCCACCACGCGCTGGCCGCCGTCCGACAGCAGCAGCCTCAGCATCCGGCCTACGGGCGCCTCTCCCATCCCTCCCCACATCTCCCCGTATCTCCCCACATCTCCCCGTATCTCCCCATATCTCCCCACATCTCGCGCTGATGGCCTACGGGCGCCTCTCCCATACCTCCCCACATCTCCCCGTATCTCCCCACATCTCCCCGTATCTCCCCACCTCGGCCCGCATTAGCTGCGGCTTTAGCTGCGGCCTCTCTGCAGACTCTGCATTCAATGCGACTGCCCACCCCCTCTCCTGAGATTTCCTGAGCTCGCACCTCACGCCTCGCGAACCTTGCCTCCGTGTGCTCCGCGAGTGTGCGTGTGAGCCGCGTCGGCCTTGCTGCGACGTGTGCACCACTGGCCTGGCTGGCGGACTCGCGTCTCTCTGCTAGGGCGTGTGCACGACTGGCCTGGCTGGCGGACTCCCGCCTCTCTGCATGCAGACACCGAGCCGGTGGGGATCTCCTACATCTCTCCCCATAGCTCCCCAGATCTCGACTGCGTCTCTCTGCATGCAGACACCGAGCCGGTGGGGATCTCCTACATCTCTCCCCATAGCTCCCCAGATCTCGACTGCGTCTCTCTGCATGCAGACACCGAGGCGGTGGGGGTCGGGAGGTCCGTCGGGGTGCTTGTCTGGCCGGTTCCGCTGCTCCTCGACCAGTGTGATGTCGCTCACCTCCACCTGCGCCGCGGCGGTGGAGGCGGGTGGAGGTGGGTGGAGGCGGGGTGGCAGCGACCGGCTCACCCGGCGACCGCTTACCGGCGGCGACATCGCTACCGCCAGCTAAGGTCTGCTACTCGCCACGCACCACTTGCAGCAAGAACGGCCCCGTCAGGCAGAGCTGGTGCATCGCCGCCACTCCGGCGGGCAGCGGCAGCGCGGCGACGCCGAGCGCGTCGAGGTCGGTGTGGATGAGCAGTGGCTCGAGGCGGAGCTGGCGCGCCGCTGCCGCCTGGCTCGCCCAGGGAGGCGCGTGCAGCTCGGTGGCCGCCATCCACTCGTTCTTGTTGGCAGAGCAACGACTGCGCTGACCCGGAGAGGAGCGGCGGTTCAGGACGCCAGCCGAAGGCGCGCTTGCTTGTCTGTTTTCTTTTTCCTCGGTTTTTCTCTTCTCGTTAGACACCGCGTGAAAGAAGAAAACGCCTGGCGCGTTGTTGCAATGCAAGCGCCGGAGGTGCCAGAGAAGGTGCTAGTGCGCTCGAGGTACGAGGAGCGCAAGAGTACAAAATCGCGGCCGCCGACGGAAAATCCGAAGTCCGCGGTCTTCGTTGCCATGCTCCTGAAGTTGGTCCCGCTTCTCGTCGCGCTGCCAGCGTCTGCCCGGTATTCGCTCCGCCCTGCACACTGGCTAGGGGAGCTCCCACACATCCTGAGCGAACTTTAGTAGGTAGGTAGGTAGGTAGTAAGGTGAAGAACAGCCAGGCTCGGACTGGACACCAACGCGGTATGGGTGGACGCTGGACAGATGATGACGACACGCACGAGCGACACACAGACACAAACAGGCTCACAAGACACACAGCCAGCTGGCTGCCACACACCCTGAGTCGGCGTACACATAACTCAGGGCCACATCCTCCCTGTCGCCCCCCCCAGCACTCCACGGTGCCAAGGGTACAAACAAGGGCACAACTCAAACAACAGACGACAGGAAGTGACATGTGAGGCTAGAGCAGCTTGCTCCACCTCTAGCAATCTCACCGGCCTTCGAGGCACGGACGAGACCGTATGTGGGGTCTAGTGAGGTGTCTATGGACGCCCTCCTCATGGGCTAGCTGCCTGCTGCTAGCCTTCTCTCGCACTCACGGACAGTGACAATTAAATGGGTGAGTGTTTGCGAGCTGAGGCGCGTGTGCTAAATCTAGGCCGCACGTCGTGGCACTATGACGGAGGTATGTCCAGACAGCGTCCAGACAGCGTCCAGACAGCGTCCAGACAGTGTCCAGACAGCGTCCAGACAGCAAAATCGGAGCGTCTAGACAGCTATTCAGACAGTACTAGCACTTGAGTGTACACAGCTGATTGAAGTAAAGGGGAATGATGCAGCTGCCTGCCAGAGCAGAAAGATTCCTTAATTCTCTCCACTACAAAAAAAGTCCAGTGCGGAACCGAGATCATGGCCCCGAATGCCGTGCTCTCTAGGTAATCTGTGGGAGCTCCACAAACCAGGTTTCCCCGCCACGCAGCCGCACCGCTCCCGACCCGTCCGCCACCCACCCGACGCCCTCGCCGGTGGGGGCATCATGCTTGTAGAAGTTCGACTCCACGTCGCCGTCGGCGCACCGGAAGACGCCGCGCCCCTCCTTCTTACCCGCCTTGTACTCGCCCTCGTAGACGTCGCCGTTGGCGAACCGCATGACGCCGCGCCCCTCCGGCAGACCCGCCTTCCACTCGCCCTCGTAGACGTTGCCGTTGGCGAACCGCAGGACGCCGCGCCCCTCGGGCTCTCCCGCCGCGTTGTACTCGCCCTCGTACTCAAACTTCTGCGCCTCGCCCGAGCGAGCCATCGCGTTGTTCACCTTGAGAGCGTAGCTACGGTACAGCAGGACGACCTTCGGCTTGTCGCCCTTGCGCGTGAAGGAAGCCTCCTGGATCGCGGCGATCACGCGCTTGTTCCGCAGGATACATGTATCCGGTTTTACTTACTGTCCACTATGAAAGTGTGGACCGGCGTGAACAGCAGCTCCTGACCACGGCGCCGCAGGCGCCTGTTGATAGGTCCAGGTGATAGCCCTGGATAGGCAATGCATACGCCTCACTGGACCTCAGATCGCCCGACCGCGTCCCGGTGCTCTGCCGTCGGATTTGTGACGCCGCCGCACCGCGCCGTGGCCGGGGGCCCTCCGGAGGCCGAGGATGGCCGTGGCGGACCGGGACGAGCTCTGGGAGGGGGGGTGTCAGTGAGTATATTGTAGATACTAACCATGTGCACAATAAGGTAGGTAGGTAGAAAGGTGAAGAACAGCCAGGCTCGGACTGGACACCAACGCGGTATGGGTGGACGCTGGACAGATGATGACGACACGCACGAGCGACACACAGACACAAACAGGCTCACAAGACACACAGCCATCTGGCTGCCACACACCCTGAGTCGGCGTACACATAACTCAGGGCCACATCCTCCCTGTCGCCCCCCCCAGCACTCCACGGTGCCAAGGGCACAAACAAGGGCACAACTCAAACAACAGACGACAGGAAGAGACATGTGAGGCTAGAGCAGCTTGCTCCACCTCTAGCAATCTCACCGGCCTTCGAGGCACGGACGAGACCGTATGTGGGGTCTAGTGAGGTGTCTATGGACGCCCTCCTCATGGTCTAGCTGCCTGCCGCTAGACTTCTCTCGCACTCACGGACAGTGACAATTAAATGGGTGAGTGTTTGCGAGCTGAGGCGCGTGTGCTAAATCTAGGCCGCACGTCGTGGCACTATGACGGAGGTAGACGTGCGGCCGCAGCGCGCCCACCACAGTCTCGGTGGGGCGCGCGTGTTAGCAAGAGAGTTGCGGGGAGAGCCATGCCCGACTTTTCGGAGGCGAGCCCCACGCCACGGATGCCAGCCGTGCTTTCGCGGGAGCCGTCTCCCAATAACTCTCACTTTAGCTAAGCCAGGGGAGGCGATTCCGGGGCCGTACAGCAGCTTGATGGTGCTTCGCCGGCGTGCGTCCCGGAGCGGTGCCGGACGGGCGGTCCAGGGGAGAAAACTCGGGACGACGCCGACGGCGCTCTGATTCGACTTTTTACTTCAAACAAAGACAGTGGCACGCGCCGCGGCGCGGTGCATGCCACTGTCAGGAGCGGATCCGCCAGTTAGTCGTGTTCACGCCGGGATCGTGTCCTGAGTAACCTGGCCAGACTTTAGGCTTGGACAGTACTCGAGTACTCGTTGGTCACCGGGAGGCGCGTTGCTGCAATGCTAGCGCTGGCAGCAGCTCTCGACGGCGACGAGGCGGCGCTGCTGGCGTGGCTGGACAGCGGCGGGCGGGTCAACGCGACTTGCGTGGTAGGCGATAGGAGCGGCTTCACCGCGCTGATGCTCGCCGCTCAGGAGGGCCACGAGCGAATGGTCGATTTGCTGTTTCAGCGCGGCGCGGAGATCGACCAGCAGGACAGCGCCGGCTGGACCGCGCTGATGTTCGCCGCCAGCAAAGGCCACGAGCGGGTGGTTAAGCTGCTGCTTCAGCACGGCGCGGAGGTCGACAAGCAGGACGCCGACGGCAGCACTGCGCTGATGCACGCCGCCGTCAGCGGCCACGAGCGAGTGGTCGAGCTGCTTCAACGCGGCGCGGATGTCAACCTGCAGAACAGCAACGGCTTCACCGCGCTGATGATCGCCGGCGCCAACGGCCACCCCGCATTCGTGCTCCGCCTGCTGCGGGCGGGCGCAGACGCGGCGTTGTGCGATGCGAGCGGCAGGACGGCGCTGCAGATGGCCAAGAAGAAAGGCCGCGCCGGCTGCGTGCGCGCCCTCGAAGATCATGCGGCGGCGGAGGCAGCGGCGAGGGCGGTGGAGAGTGCGGCGGCAGAGGCGGAGGCGGCGCGGCATGCCGAGGCGCTGCTGGCGGAGGAGGAGGCGGAGAAGGAGGCGGGGCGCGCCAAGGAGAGCAAGAAGGGGAAGAAGAAGAAGAAGAAGGGGAAGGGTGGCGGGGGTGGCGCTGGGCCGTCGCAGGGGCTGTCCGAGGATGAGGCAGCGCTGGCGGCGGCGGAGGAGGCAGAGGCGGCGGCGCTCGAGGAGAGCGCGAGGCTGGATGTCGGGGCGACGCGTGCGGCGGGGGGACAGGCGCGAGTCGCCGAGCGGCAGGGCGATTCGTCACCGGCGGAGGAGGCGCCGCCTGAGGGAGAGGAGGAGCCGCCGGACGATTTCATCTGCCCAATCACGACCGAGGTGATGAGCGACCCGGTGATGGCGGCCGATGGGCAGTCGTACGAGCGGACGGCGATCGAGCGCTGGCTCGCGACCAAGTCAACGAGCCCTCTGACGGGCGGCGCGCTCGAGCACCCATACCTCACCCCCAACCACATGCTGCGCCGGATGATCCGGGACTGGGAGGGGGCGCGGAAGGCAGCGTGACCAGGCTCGAGATGATGCGCCCCAATGACTAGGTCCAGCCCAGGGTGGCACAGATCTGACGTTTTGTATCTGGGAAAGTATAGAGATGAGAGTGAGCTAGAACCGGACCCGGTCAAAGTCGGCGGGTTTCGGAGGGGGGGTATGACAAAAAACGGCGGGCGCATTTGGGCACATCTCTGCGCACAAGTGCCCGCGTTCTCCATGGCGCTCCGATCGCGTGCAACTGGAGGACGTGGTGATGGTCGCCGAAGGATCGCAGGTGCGTCGCAGGTCAGGCTGATAAGGCCTGGCTACGCGACCATCGAGGTCGACCTGAAGCACGAGAAGGCCGCGGGCGACCGCGAGTCGGTGCAGGCGGCGGAGCGCTCGTACATCGAGCGCACCGCGCCGAAGAAGAAGGAGCCCACCAAGGAGCAGGCGAGCAGCCCGCGGCTCGAGCCGCGGCACGCAAGGCCAAGAAGGCCCGGCGCAGAAGGCGCGCCGGGCGACGGAGGCTGGCGAGCGCGCCGCGAGGGAGGCCGAGCGCGCGGAGGCCCCGCGCGCGCAGCTGCGCGAGAACATCCAGTACGTGATGGCCGGGCTGCGGTCTGCAGCTGCGCAGGCGCGCAGCCAGGCCGGGTCCAAAATAGGGGTCGAATACTCGCTGCCCCCGGAGAGGGACGACGGGTATCGACGCGGCCCCAGCAAGGTGTACGCCACAGTTCCCCAGGGGACCGTGGCGACGACCGTCGCCTCGGACTGGCTCGCGAACGAGCTGGCCGAGCACGGAGAGATCGATGCGGCATACCGCGACCGCATACGTAGTAAGTAAGGTAAGGTAAGGTAAGGTAGATTTCTCCACACACACAAAGTGGTGGGGCAAGGGGGGGCGACCCTCGCATCTCCACGCCCGGACACGGGCAGGAGCCCCACGGCATTCAAAGTGCAAGCACTGGCCCGGTGCACGTGGGTGAGCAGCCTGCCCCTCCCTCCCGACAAACCAACTCCCGCACACACACAATCGCACTCTGGCCATCGAATGACTCCGAATGACTCACTGTGTGTGCTAAGACAGAATCTCCGCAGACATCCAAAACGGGCCGTGCCGCGTTTGTGGTGTCTTCTCAAGCACTAGCATCCGGACGCCGCACTCGAGCGGGCGGGTCACATCTATGTGGGCCCAGTGTGCGCACTAGGCGCATATGCTAGTGCTATCCTGATGCCCTATGGGAGGCAGAGGGATGGGGGGAGGGGGGGGCAGAGGTAAGGTGGGGTGAGACTGGGGAGGGCCTCAAAGGTCCTCCATGGGGGTGGGGTCCGGCCCGAACAGGTCGAAGCCGGTCCCGCCATCGCCGCCGGCGCCGTCGCCCTCGTCCGCCTCGGAGGCGGAGGTCGTCGAGCGGGGCGTCTCGCCCGTCGCGAACCTGCCGCCGAACACGGCGTCGGCCGGCGCCGAGGCGCCGGCAGCCGTGAACTGATCAGGTCGGCGACCTTTCGGTCCCTGCAGGCCGCATCAATTTTGCCGCCCCGTTTACGCAGCGGTCGCTCACCAGCGTGTGGCGCACGTGCCCGCTGCTGCACGAGGCGCTGCCGGGGGCCAAGCAAGTGCTGCAGTGGCAGCGGATTGACAATGTCATCGCCTCTTTCGACGAGGCGACGCGCGTGTACATGATCTGTCCGTTTGCCCGCGCGATGCACAAGTCGGGCGCGGAGTGGAAGCTGTGGAAGAACGGCGGCAACCAGCGCGAGACCCACGGCATCGGCCGGCTGCTGCGGCGGATGACGAAGGAGATGGCGGAGGACCCGCTGATTGCGCTCGACGTTGCGCGGCTGCAGGACGTCGCCGCCTCCCGCGACTCTGACGATGAGCTCGACCAGCAACCATGGCTTCTCAGCATCGACTCGCGGATGGACACATCGCAGTTCGCCCAGACCGAGGTCTGTTTGCGCCTGGTCGCCTGCATAGGGTCGATCTCGGCGGTTGGGTTAGTGTTGGCATCCCGAGTGAGGTAAGGGTGACTGAGCCGTGGGCAGGGCTTATCCGGAGCCTGCAGAGCAGCGGAGCCGGCTGCGGACGTGGAGAGGTGCCTCCGTGTCTAGGTGTGAATAGGGGTCCGCTGTGATCATTCACAGTGGGGGGGGGGGTGTACAGGAATTGTATGCCCCTGCTGGCTGGTCCGGGATAGGCCCCCGTTGGCCCGGGGGAGCTGCGGCTAGCGCCCAGTCCCCCGCGTGTCGTCGTCGCCAGCACTAAGAACGGAGCCGTTTCGTCCAGTTGGCGTAGAAGGGCGTTGTTGCTTGCTGCTGCTGCAGCTGCTGCTGGCCGGCGGCGGCTGTCGCGGCGTCATCCGAGGGAGCGGCGTCGCCACGGCTGGCGGCGTCGTCCCTCTTGGTCGCGTAGTCCAGCAGGTGGTGCAGGTCCCTGCATTTGAGATGCCTCGTCAAGGCCTCACTAAAGTAGAGCTGCCCGTACTCGCCGTACGAGAACAGGGGGGCCACGAGTAGTTGGAATCGATCGAGGAAGCGCGGCGGCGGCTGTTCCCCTCTCGAG
Source organism: Emiliania huxleyi CCMP1516 (assembly GCF_000372725.1). Taxonomy (NCBI): domain Eukaryota; phylum Haptophyta; order Isochrysidales; family Noelaerhabdaceae; genus Emiliania; species Emiliania huxleyi. Next base: position 221,320 of record NW_005195220.1, read on the forward strand.
TGGTACCTTCTCCGGAGGCTGCGGATATGAACGCATTTCGAGGCGGCCGCATGGACGAGTCGGGTGAGAGTAGCCGTCCACACGTCGTCCGCTTTGAACGTGACGTTGTCGATGTCGACCCTGTAGAAGTCGATCAGCGTAAACTTCCAGAGGAGCAGGCAGAGAGTCGTCGTCACTAGGGGAAGACGTTGGTCCTCCACGTAGCAGAAGAGTATCCTGTCGCGACTGGGAGCAGGGGTGTCGGGAATGATCAGCTTTATCCGGCTGAATAGATGCGCGATTATTCGGCATCGGCCGAGGTGTGCGCAGGACTCGCGTTCGCGGTGGCAGAGGCGGCAGACGGTCCTGGCCTCTCCCCGCCGGTGGCGCGTCGAGAGCGCTCGGTGGAGGATGTGCTTGAAATAGAGATGCCAGTCCTTGAAGCTGAGGAGTCCGGTGTTTCGGAAGTGTTGAGGCGGCGCGTATGTGTGAGTGACTGAGTCGTCGGCGGGATTCCAATGTTGTAGGCGCACGTACGCGCACACGCGCCAGACGACGCAGGGCAGACGATGTGGAGGCGGAGCAGACGCGCAGGGCGAGAGCCGAGACGAGGGAGGGAGCAGGACTTTGCGGAGATCAGCAGGAGGATGTACGAAGAGATTAGGAGCAGCAGGGACCCGAGGGACCATGTGGAAGACGGCTAGTGATAGTCCCCCCCCCATCGGGAGGACGGACCCCGGCGGCTAGTCGCAGACCACACCCACAAAGAACCCTGCACAAACACCGACAAAGATCGCACGGGACCTGTTGCTCTTGCTGTTCCTTTTTACCCATCTCACAGTAGAGGTGTCTCTTTTTATTTATTTACGCACACGCACACGCGGGGAAGAATAATAAAAGCAGAGAGACTGGTCAAGGAAGAATAAAAACAAATGCAGTGCAGCACACCAAGCGAGAAAGAAGAGGAGCGAGATCCTGGGGGGTGGCTACATAGAAAACAGGCCCGTCGCTCATCGCACCACCACCCATGGCAGCACAAACTCGCGCCAGATGTCCGCCAGCTCATTCTGGAGCCGCTCCCTCACGGCTGTCGAAGTGTCGAAGCGCTCCTCGTCCCAAGCGACCAGGTAGCCCAGCCGCACCACCTCGACCGCACGCTTGCGAGCCGCTGTTGGGAAGAGCTCGTGCGACTGCGGCGACCACTCCGCCGCCTTGAGGATGAGCCTGCCCACCGCCACCGCCTCGGCCGCTGGCTGCAGGTTGGCCGGCCTGAGGGAGGGCAGAGGTGTGTCAAAGAGAGGATCCGGCGAGTCGGGGAGAGACCATTGCAGTGCGCGCCTCAGTGCGAGGGCCTTGGCCTCGCCCGCCACGCGCACAAAGGAGACAGGACCAAAGCAATCATCATGTCATCGCACCACCACCCATGGCAGCACAAACTCGCGCCAGATGTCCGCCAGCTCTGGAGCCGCTCCCTCGCGGCTGTCGAAGCGCTCCTCGTCCCAGGCGATCAGGTAGCCCAGCCGCATCACCTCGACCGCCCTCTTGCAAGCCGCCGTGGGGAAGAGCGAGTGGCTTGCCGGCGACCACGGCGCCGCCGCCCGCCGAACCAGCGCCGCCGCCTCGCCCGCGCCGCCCGCGGCGCGCCGCAGCGGCGTCGGCTCGCCCTCGTGCAAGCTTGCGCCGCTGCGCAGGAGGGAGGTGGCGCGGGCGGCGGTGAGGGTCTCAAGGTGCGCGAGCGGCGTCCAGCCGCGGCTGGCGACCAGCCAAGCGGCGAGGTCGGCGTGGCCTAGGCGGTTTGCGGCCTCCTCGGGCGTGCCGAAGGGCGTAGCGGCGCGGGAGGCGCCGTAGGAGGAGAGGAGCTTGGCGACCTCGAGGTGGCCGTTCTGGCATGCCATGAACAGCGGCGTGGCGCCGTCGTTCATCGCTTGGTTGATGTCAGCGTCGGCCTCGAGGAGTAGCCGGGCGCACTCGAGCTGCCCCTCCTGGCATGCCATGAACAGCGGCGTGGCGCCGTCGTTGCAAGCTTGGTTGACCGCTGCGCCAGCCTCGAAGAGCAGCCGGGCGCACTGGACGTGGCCCTCCTGGCACGCGGCGAGGAGCGGCGTGGCGCCGTCCTGCTGGGCTTGGTTGATCGCCGCGCCAGCCTCGAGCAGCAACCGAGCGACCTCGAGGTGGCCCTTGTTACACGCCTTGTACAGCGGCGTGACGCCGTCATGCTTGCCTTGATTGATCGCCGCGCCAGCCTCGAGCAGCAACCGAGCGACCTCGAGGTGGCCCTTGTTACACGCCTTGTACAGCGGCGTGACGCCGTTGTGCTTGCCTCGATTGATCGCCGCGCCAGCATCAAGGAGTAGCTGGGCGATCTCGACGTGGCCCTTCTCGCTTGCGACGAGCAGCGGCGTGAAGCCGCTGGCGTTGGCTTGGTCGACTGCCGCGCTGGCTTTGAGGAGCAGCCGGGCGCTGTCGATGCAGCCTCCATTGCACGCGTAGGTCAGCGCGGAAGCGCCGCCGCCATTCGTCGCCCCGACGCTCGCGCCGCTGTCGAGCAGCAGCCGCACCGCCTCGGCCTGCCCGTGCCGAGCGGCCCAGGTGAGCAGCGTGTCCTGCTTCTCGGTGTCGTGCCGCGCGTCGAGCTGGGCCGCGAGCGACGTGCCGCGCGTCCCCTGCCCGGAGAGGAAGGCGCGCAGCGGGGCAAGGTCGCCCCGAGCCAGGTCAGCGAGGCGGGTTGGGATGGCCGCCGCTCATGGCCGCCAGAAAGAAGAAAAACTGGGAGGGCTTCCATGTCCACAATATCTCTCAGTCTAGCTAAGCCTGGGAAGGCGATTCCGGGGCCGTACAGCAGCTTGATGGTGCTTCGCCGGCGTGCGTCCCGGAGCGGTGCCGGACGGGCGGTCCTTGGGAGGAAAACGAGGGACAGCGCCGACGGCGCTCTGATTCGACTTTTAACTTCAAACAAAGACAGTCGCACGCGCCGCAGCGGCCCTTCTCGCTTGCGGATCCGTCAGTCAGGAGCGGCCGCAGCATACCGTCGGGTCTCTATTTTAAGAGCAGGTAAACAGCAATAGATCCGGGTGTAGTGCCGGATCAGTTCCTGGAGCCAGGGGGACCGATTCGCGCTTGCCAAGGGACCAATTGCTGGAAGCCTGCGCAGCCTGCGCTCCGGCCGGCAGAGGGCTTGCGACCCGTGGCAGGGTGACAGCCCGCCGGTGGGCGAGCCAAACTCTGGCGGAGGCAGCCCGCTCAGCCCCAGGCGCCCCTCGAACCGGAGGGTGGTCTGCCGCCGCTGCGCGGTCGGCGCGCCGAGCGCGGGAGACATATCAGCTTCGCGCCACAGGTAACATGGGGACCGATTCTCGGCAAGTTTGGCAGCGCGGGCAGTGTGAAGGATCGATTGCTGTACAACGAGGGACCGATTCCGTGAGGGCCGGGTATCGATTAGGCCGCTTGAGGGCCGGATCTATTGCTGTTTACCTGCTCTTAAAATAGAGACCCGACGGTACTGTCAGGAGCGGATCCGTCAGTTAGTCATGTTCACGCCGGGATCGTGTCCCTCACAACCTGGGCAGACTTTGGGCCACAACAGTAGGCCAAAAACAAAAAGCAGACGAATAATTCTTTTTCTGGGAGCTGCGCGAGCGCGCCTTCCGCCAGTTGGTGCTGGTGGAGCGCCACCACACGCACGTGATCTCACGCAGTCGTCCGAGCTTGAAATGATCGCTAATGGGTGCGCGCAACAGCCTGGACCACTGAGCAAATCTGCAGAGGTCTGCATCGGTGGCGTCTCAACGCGGCTGATCGCCACGGCATACGCCAACCGGATTTTTGTCGTGGTGTCTCAGCGAGAGAACCTCGGCACGCTCATCTCGGCGACGCGAGAGAGCGCGACGGGCCTGGCGAGTGGACCTGGTTGCTACAGCACGCGCGTCCTGCTTGGACGGCGGGACGACGAGGCACTCGAGGTGCTTTGCGCCACCGTCCGAGACACAGTGCCTTCCCCGCGTGGTGCCCATCCCTCTTCCCCGTCTCGGGCAGCTGGGCTCCCACGCGACAGTCTCCTTGGCGGCGCTGCCAGCTCGGGCGGGTTACCGGGCACCCGGTGCCGCCGCGCAGGTGTACGCGCGTACCTTGGTCGAGCTCATCAACAAGAGCAGGCCAGCGGACATAGAATTCCACAACAAGCGGGAGACGAGAGATCACACACGCTACAGCCGTAGTCAGCCGTACTCCGCTGTATTCATCGTCCTCGCACCCCTCGCATTCACGCGGTGCTCTGAAGACGCTGCACAGTGCCGTACTCCCGCGCTGAGGCTGGCGTATTCACAACGCAGGCCAGCGGATCTCCTGCTCGCCCTCAACCTGCTCGACAGCTCTCGCGCAACCTTTCACGAGGTGATGCGCGCGCTCGACGCGATCAAGGTCTGGTGAAGGTCTGGTCGGGGTCTGGTGAAGGGCTGGGGAAGGCGCGCAGAGACACACGGAGGGGCGGGCGCGCGGCGGCGGCGGCGGGCGGCGGGCGGGGGGCGGGGGAAAGAAAAGCGGGCACTTTTTGTCAGTTCCTAAAGTCGAAGCGCCGCGATGCCGTTCGTGACTAATGCCGACTCGAGGTGATACTGATAGCGCTCCGGTACACACACACCAGAGCCGAGAGCGCTCGCCGCGCTCGCGTCTCGCGGAAGATCTCTCGCGGCGCTGGAGCCTGGAGAATAATATGATCGATATTTCGGTTTTCGCGCGGCGAGGACGCTCGAAGAGCGAGATTGGCGAGAGGGACGAGGATAAGCTAAGGTAAGGTAAGGTAAACGTCTCCACACACAAAGTGGTGGACGAGGAGCGCCGCCCGCGGAAGAGCCACTATCTCGCGTGCCGCACGGCTGCCGTTGGCTTCTCTCCCCACTGCGCAATATCACACGCGGCCCGCCCAACTCCCGGTCCCTCCCCCTGCCCGCACGTGAGACAGGTATGGGCGTGAGGGCTGATCGGCTCCGCGCGCACAATGTATCAACGACGCACACGCGCACAAGGGGCCACAGCTGCCAGCGGCGTCGCCCTGCCCCAGCAAGCCAGACACGCGCAGTACCCCGCGAGCCCGGCGCGCTACGCGGAGAAGAGAGGAGAGGAGAGGAGAGAGAGGGAGGGGGGCTGCGCCGTGGATGCGGCGCGCGGCACTCGTCGCCGCGCCGCCGCTGACAAGTCACAAGCGGCCTCGGTCAGCCGAGCACCTTGCGCAGGGCCGCCTCGAGCGCGTCGGTGCCGGCGGCCTCGTCGCCGGCGGACAGCGTCGCGTGCAGCGCCTCGATCTCGACCAGAGGCAGCCCACTCGCCACCGCCTCCAGGTCCGACGCGCGCGCGCGCCACGCGGCGCCCTCCTCGCCGAGCGACTTGAGCTCTTTGCGCGCCTTTTTGAGCGCCGACCGCGCCTTCTCCTTCTCGCGCTTCGCCGCCGCCTTGTCCGAATCCTTGGACGCCCGCTCCGCCGCCGCCGCCGCCGCCGCCGCCGCCTCCGCCGCCCGGGCCTGCTCCGCCGCCTCCGCCTTTGCGCGCTTCTCCGCCGCCAGCGCCTCCTCCTTTCGCCTCCGCTGCAGCTCGCGCTCCGCCGCGCGCTCCTCCTTGGCACGATGCAGCCGCGGGTCGTTCTCCTGCGCCAGCTCGACCGCGCTCATCAGCCGCCGCATCTCGCTCCGCTTGAGTCGCTCCACCTCGTTCTTGTTCTGCCGCTGCATCCACCGCCGCTCCTCGCGGTCCTCCGCCTCGGCCGTGTCGTACCTGTTCACAGCCACAGGTGTGAAGAGACGCTGTTCACGGCTGCTCCTCCGCCGCCCCTCGGCCGTGTCGCACTCGGCCAGCAGCGAAAAGTCGCGCCAGGAGCGGAAGCGCGTCCAAAAGGCGTAGAAGCGCTGCACCTCCTCCAGCGGCGTCTCGTCGTCGCCAACCAACGGCACCGGCCGCGCCACCGAGAACTTTGCCTGCCGAGCAAACACGGGCCCAAACACGCGGAAGAAGCGGCCCGGGTCGTCGGCGCGCGGCCGGAAGGCGGTGGGGAGCGCGTCGTTAAAGTAGTCGATCGAGTCGTACTGTCGCCGCTTCTCCTCACTGCCCAGCAGCTCCCACGCCGCCGACAGCAGCTTGAACTCCTCCTCCTCCTCGCCCTCCTCCTCGCCCTCCCCCCCCTCCTCGCCGCCCTCCTCGCCGCCGCCCTCCCTGCCGTTGCCGTTGTTGCCGCCCTCGCCGCCGCCGCCCTTGCCCCTCCTGCCGCCCTCCTTGCCGCCCTCCTTGCCGCCCTCCTTGCCGCCCTCCTTGCCGCCTCTGGCGCCGCCATTCTCCTGCGCCGCCTTCTTGTCCGGATGCCTGGAGGGTGAGGGTGCGGGTTGGGTTGAGGTTGGGGTGAGGGTGTGGGTGTGAGTGAGGGGTGTCTGCAGGGTCGAAGCTTCCGAGAGGGTTCCGAGAGGGTTCCGAGAGGGTTCCGAGAGGCCTCCGAGAGGGCTCCGAGAGGGTTCTCCGCCACTGCCTGCAGCTGGGAAGTGTCTACGAAGTGTCTACGAGGTGTCTGCTCACTTCTCCAGCACCAGCCGGCGGTACGCCTTGCGCAGCTCCTACGAGTCACGAGGAGTTGGGAGGATGAGAGGAGCCGCACACGGCACGCCGGACGCACGCCCCCGGGGGGAGGGCACCTCGGGCGTCGCCGCCCACCGGCGATCCTCGAGCTCGAGCAGGCCGTACGGGTCCACCTTAGGGTCGAGAGGAGGGGGGCGCGGTGAGACAAGAGGAAGGGGGGCGCGGTGAGACAAGAGGAAGGGGGGCGCGGTGAGAGTTGAGGAAGGGGGGTGCGGTGAGAGGTGAGGAAGGGGTGCGGTGAGAGGAGAGGAAGGGGGTGCGGTGAGAGGAGAGGCGACGGCAGCAGCAGCAGAGGGAGGAGAGAGGCAGAGGGGAGGGGCGAGGCAGAGGGGAGGAGAGAGGCAGCGGCGGCGAGGAGAGAGGCAGCGGCGGCGAGGAGAGAGGGGGCGGTGGCGGGGAGCTCGGGAGCGGCAGTGAGCAGCAGCGGCAGCGATAGGGGCGGCGGCGCTGAGCAGAGGCAGCGGTGAGCAGAGTGCAGCAGCGGTGATTAGAGGCGGCGGCGAGAGAGGCGGCGGCGAGAGAGGCGGCGGCGGCGCCAGCCTTGTCGAGGCCCTGCAGCTTGTCGCCGAGCTTCTCCGTGTCCCAGTACATCGACCTTTTGCCGATCGCCGCGTAGTTGGTCACCGCCTCCCGCTCGCCCTCCTCGCCCTCCGCCTCCTCCGCCGCCCGCGCCGCGTCGGCCGCCCGCTCGGCCGCCTGAGGCCGCAGACGGGAGAGAGTCAGGACGCCGCATGCGGGGCGTTGGCTGGTCAGGTGGTGCTCCGACGCGGTGCGCGCGGCCGGGTGCGCCGGCATGGCGCCGTAGAGGCGAGGGCGAGGGGAGCGGGCGCGGCGGCAAGGCGCCTCCTCGAGAGCAATGAGCTGCTCGACAGCGGACTTTTGCTGTACTCGCCAGGCCTCGCGCTGCTTGGTCGGCTGCGCCGGAGAGCCGTAGCACGTCGGCTCGGACGGCGAGTCCGGGCGCGGCGGCGGCAGAGCTAAATAAGCCATGCTCCCTTCGGAAGGGCGCGTGGCGAGTCGCGTGGCCTTGCCCCCCCCCCCGCGACCCATTCCTGTACTCGAGTAGCGGAGGGAGGCGACGGCGCGAAAATGCCGCACACCGATGGCTTTCTGTGCTAACGTTCTTAGTCCTTACACATTGCTGGCGCGAGTCGCTCAGCCGTCCTCCTCGTCGGCCGCAAACGAGAGGCCTCGCTGCTGCTGCTTCTCGCGCTCGCGCTTCTTGGCGCGCTTGCGCGCCTGCTGCGCAGCGGCTGCCTCCGCCGCCTCCTCCGCCTCGCGCTCCCGCTTGGCTCCCGCCGCCGCCTCCAGCTCCTCTCGCTTCTCGCGGAAGGCGGCCGACGAGACGAGGCCCACCGTCGCCGCAGCCAGCTGCGACTCGACCGCGCCCTCGTCGGCCTTAGCGAACCGGTTCTCTTCCCCCTGCAGCAGCGCGCTCGTCCAGCCGGCGGCCGACATCGACTGCTGCGCCAGCTCCTTGACTCGCGCCTTCTCCGCCTGCTCGTGGGAGGGAGGTGTGACGACGATGGCAGCAGCAGCGGCGGCGGCGGCCGCGGCGGCCAAGGGCGAGGGCCGGACGAGGGCCGCGTCCGTGTGTCTCTGTGTCGCTCCAGATCTAGGGCTCGCTGCCTTGGTGGACGAGCGCGCCGCTTTTAGCGCCGCCTCCACCTCGCCCCGCTCCCTGGTGTTGGCCTCGACGACGTCGTACGCGCCGCCGTGTGCCGCGAGCCGACGGCCCGCCTCAATCACCGCACGAAGCTTCTCCTCCAGCCTCGCCACCTGTCGTCGGCGAAGGCTGAGCGTGATAGAGTCGGCGAGAGATTGGTTTGAGCGCTGGCGGCTACGCAGCGAAAGAGCAAACATGCGCGTGGGAGGAGGTCACCTCGCCAGTCGCGCCCTTTGTTTTGACCCGCGTGCACGACTGGCTCTCGCGTTTATGCGCCGCCATGGCCTCGGCCGAGGCGCTGCGCAGCACCTTGCCGCAGATGTCGCAGACGGCGGCCATGTATGGTAAGTTAGCGACAGAGCGGCACGTCCTGGGCCGTGGCCTCGCTGCGGCTCGCTGCCGGGCAAGGGTGCGGCCGCGAAAAAGTATTCTGGCACCGGTGGGCGTCTGAGCCTCGTTGGAGCGAGTTCGCGCTGCGCTAGGCTCAGACGGCGAGTTCGCGCTGCGCTAGGCTCGCAGATGGCGAGTGCGCTGCGATAGATTTGCGCTGCGATGAACCCGTTTCTAGGAGCCGATAACTCAAGGGAGAACAAAACAACATCCGCATCAAGGGAGGAAGCGCGGCGTTTTCTTCTTGCGTCCAACTCCGGCAGTTGGTCCAGCATGGCAGCCTCGAGCGACCTGCAGGCTCTGCAGCTTCAGATTCGGAATCTGCAGCAAAAGATCGACTTCCAGCACAGAAGAAAGAAAAAAAACTGAGCGGCGGGCACGTCGCGCCGCATGGTGGCCGCGCTGCGCCGCTCGCCGCTGGCGCGCGGTTGATCGCGGCGCCGACTCCACGGCGGCGCCATCTCACGCAGCGGGGCGCGTCTGCCGCTCTTAACGGAGTCGCTTAGGCGGCTCCGGTGGTGTGCCGGTGATAGTACTAGCACGCGCCAGTTCGCACCTGTGTCGAGCCTGTCTGCTGGTGAGAGAGAGTTCTTTTGTTTAAATTCTTCTCTTTTGTTGTTTTCGGCGTCTAATTCACAGCGAATCGATTTCACTTTTGCGAGCGAGTGTGAAGTGAATGAGGACGGATGCTCCCACTGTGAGAGTCGTGATTTCTTGTTGGTTAATAAAAATATCTCCCGAGTTCCTACACTCTGACACTCACTTGCAAGCGTCGGCTCCCATGAGCGGGCCTGAGACAGTGACAGCGGTACTGTGTGAGAGAGATTATTTGGGTCAACCTGTAACTACGAGCGCGTCGGGCTGGCGATGGAGAAGTGAGCTTGTGCAAGCATGTCTCTACTCTTTCGCCGGCCGGAGGCACTCACTTCCGCGCACTAAGTTAGTGCGCGTAGTAGCCGATCTCGCCTCCGTCCGCCGGCGAAGGGCACTACGAGCGGCCCGCCGGACCACTCCCCTCGCGGCCGGTCGGAGGCACTCACTTCCCGCGCGCATTGTTTGCTAAGTTAGTGTGCGTAGTGTCCCGGCCTCCGACCACGACTCCCGGGAGCACTTGACCCGCCTCGGCGCACCACTAGCCCTCGTCCAGCTCACAGACTAACTTGCGTCGACTTAGTTCCCCGCAGGGCCCGGGACCACTCACTCACTACATCTTCACACGAGTTAGTGACGCCTCCTGTCTCGGACGCTGGGGACTGCGGCTTCCTAAGTCAACTTTTTGAGAGGATCATTTTGGCTGAGCTATAAGAGGCCTCATAGAGAGGGATGCTTCGGCGGTCACCTCAGGCCATTCGATGTTTCTTTTGTTGTTTTCGGCGTCTATTAAAAAGTGAACCCCCCCCGCTGCTCACAGCCGCTGCTAAGAGCCCTCACCGCCAAATGAGGGAGTACTCGCCGCCTTGGATGTACGGAGCCGCCGAAGCGTTTCCAGACCCTGCGTCTGAGATTCCGTCCGGCCAGTGGATTGGCGATCAGCGGCCGGCTGTCATCCGCCTTCCTCTCGAAGAGCTGTCGCTTCCGCTCCCGCCGATCGGTGTGACACTCCGCTCCCTCTCACACAGCAGTGTGAGACGCTCCCTCTCACACAGCAGTATATCACCTCGCACCGGCGCGCACGCGTGTCGAGGTTCCGACTCGTACGCGACATAGCTTGCGTGCAGGCGGGCCGGCGTCGATGCAGCGACGGCCGCCCTACCCCGCGAAGCCGCGCGTCTTCAGCGTCTTCAACCCCGCCATCACGGAAGCGCCAAGGGGGCTCTGTCCGCGCTGCACGTACGTGGTGGCGCTGCGGGTCGATGCCATGCACCAGTGCAACGCCTCCTCGCCCCTGCTGCGCCGCAACATGCCGCAGAGCGCCCCAGGCACTACCACACACACACACACACACACACACACACACACACACACACACACACACACACACACACACACACACACACACACACACACACACACACACACTGCATCTCCCAGGAGGGGGCCAACTCGCCAGTGCAGCTCAATCATGGCGCAGGGGTGCCGCGAGATAGGCGCCTGGTTCAAGGGGACCGCCCTCGCCGTCCTCGACGCCGACCGCCGGCTTCTCGGCTGGACGTGGCTGCTCCCTCGCCCAGAGAACCAGGCCCCGTCTCCGCCCCAGGACTGGCGCCGGCCGTGGGGGCGCGGCGTGGGCATCGCACGCCCGCGACCGCCAACCGTAGGTGTCTCTCGCGGCCGTGGAGGGCAACGGCTCGCGCTGGTTCGTGCCTCCCGGAGTGAGCGACGGCTACCTGCCGCCGTGGGTTAAGCCGTCCTACGACACTCGGCGAGCGCGCCCACACCTCGTAGACCCGACGCCTCTCGCCGTTCGCACCACACCGGCGGTGGCCCCAGGCTGCGCCCAACCTCCTAGATCGACTATCTCCGCACGCTTCTCGCCGTCTGCACCACACCGCGGTAAACTCTCCCCAGGCTGCTCAACATCGACGGCCGCCTCTTCGCGACGACCACATGCCTGGCGTGCCACTTCATGGTGGCGCTGGTGCAGGTCTCTCTCTCTCTCCCTCACTCTCTCTCTCTCTCTCTCTCTCTCTCTCTCTCTCTCTCTCTCTCTCTCTCTCTCTCTCTCTCCCACTACACACACACACACACACACACACACACACACACACACACACACACACACACACACACACACACACACACACACACACACACACACACACACCGCTCACCCACGCGCACCGGGCCTTGCACTTTGCATGCCGTGGGGCTCCTGTCGTCTAGACGCGCAGTCGCGAGGGACTAGCCTGGCCCTTGCCCCACTACCTTGTGCGTGTGTGGAGGAGCTTACCCTACCTTACCTAACCTCACCGTCGGGTCACTCTGCTCCGCAGGCTCTCTCTCTGTAGAGCTCCAGGAGGGCCGAGTGCGCACGTGTGGCTGAGGGCTGCCGACTGCTCCGCAGGTCACCGCCACCGTCACCTCTGACGGCGGCGTGGTCGAGCTGAGAGCGTGGGCAAGCAAGCGCTGGCCCAGCAAGGACGTGTGGGCCCAGGGGCGCAACCAGGCCATCTTTGCAGCGCCCGACAGTGCCACGGGCAGCACCACGCCGACGCCCTCGCCGCCGTCGCCGCCGCCGACAGCTGCAGTGATGGTGCAGCCGTGGCTTGGGCTGGTCGCGTCGTTTGGCTCGCCGCGTTTCAGAGAGCGGCACCTTCTGTCGTGCTACGCCTCGCAGGCACAGTGGTGGCGAGGCAACACAACCGTCGACGCCGCGAGACCCCTGCAGCGGGCGATCACGCGCTTGGGATGGCGCAGCGCGATGCGGCTGCAGAATGTCCAAGAGTGCGGCCCCACACCAGTCGGAGGAAGGGCGATGGTGACCTCCGCCGCCGCCGGCGACCGATTTGGATCACTCCGACTGGTCGCAAACCACACCACGGCAGAGCGGCGGCGGGGCACGTTTCGTGCGGGTGGCCACCGCGTCTCCCCCACATCCAACCTGATCCGGGTCCGCAAGCGACCGCAAGAGTGGCCGGCTGCGCGCCGCGGAGGACGAAGGCTGCACCGCGCCGCCAACGATGCGCCCTGCGACCGCACCCTCCCCCTCGACCAGCAGCCACGGAGCCGCTGCTCGTGGGCCGGTCGCGGCGGCGGCGGAGGCGTACAGCCGCGCGCGGTCGGCTCGAATGGCACGGCGGCGGCGGCGGCAGCGGCGGCGGCGGCGGCGGCGGCGGCGGCGGTGGGGGTGGGCATGCGCCGCGTGCACGGGTTGTCGCCGGCGTGGGGTCGGGGCGAGGGCCGAGGAGAGGTGGGCGACAGGTCGAGCGGAGGCGGTGCCCCGCGGCCTCGCGCGTGCGCTGCGCTGCTCGGGGTATGTGCCGCACCTGCAACCTCGGGTAATCTCGGGTAATCTCGGATAGTCTCGGGGTATGGGCCGCCCCTGCAGGTCTAGACAGTGACACGTCCTGGTCCCCTCCTGCTCCCACCCCACGCTCTTCCCACAGACACACACACGCCCCCCGCGCCCAGATCGCACGCGCGCCCAGTCGAGAGCGGGCAGACAGGCAGAGATCGACTGGGCGGACAGGCAAGCGCCGACTCCCTCGCTCCGCCACGCCCTTAGATGGGTCTCGTCCACCGGTGGACGGGACACGTCCAGGACACGTCCGAGACATGTCCGAGACATGTCCCCCTCAGGTGGGCCACGTCCACCGGCGGACGGGCTGGCTTGAGCGGCGCGCTCCGCCACGGCGCCCGCCCGCTGTGAGCGGCGCCTTGCCCCACCGCTGGCGGCCAGCTGATAGGCGCATCCTGCGGGGGAGCGCCGCCCGCCGCGCGGACTTCTCGGCTGGAGGGGGGGGCGGAGGCGGAGGCGGGGGAAGGGGCAGGGGCGGTGGAAGGGGGCGTGGGCGGGGCGGGGCCCGGGCGCCAGAACACCTCGGCGGCGATTGGAAGCGGCATCGCGAGAGCGTGCGCGCATCAGCGGGCGACACGCCCTTCCAATTCGGCTCGCAGTACACGTGCGCCCCTCTCCCCCCCCCCCCCCCCCCCCTTCTTCCGCGCGACATCCTAGCGCGGCAAGAGAGTCAGCACGGCGGAGCGACGCTGGCTACACGCCTCCCTCACGCCCTTCGCTCGGCGGCGCGGCGTCCGCAGGCACTTCTTCTACACCATGCAGCCGGTCTACCCCTTCCGCCTGCTGGCCACGTCGCGTGAGTTTTGCGTCGCGTCGAGTCAGTCGGAGGTGCCAAATCCCCTACCCCCTCGGTACCGTATCCAAATCCCCCTACTGGCCGGCTAGCGCGTGAGATGTGGCTACATCTCCCGGCGAGATGTCGGCGAGTTCTCGTGAGAGCGAGTCGCTGGCACGGCCTAGGACGACTGCGAGAGCGTGCAGTTCATCAGCGGCGCCGTGCTCGAGGCGGCGCGGAACGCGACTCCGACCGCAGACGGGCAGCAGGGGCAGGGGCAGGGGCAGCAGCTGCTCCTGTCGATGGGGATCAACGATTGCGAGGCGAAACGCTCGCGTGCCCCCGAGATGGCGTGTGACCTGATCGCGAGATGCGTACCACGATTTCGATTTAGGCGAAGCTGGCGCGCATTCCGATGGCGCGGGTGTGGGAGATGCTGAGGCCGCTGCCGGGCGAGAAGGACGCGTGCCAGGTGGGTGGAGGAGGGCTGGAGGAAGGGTAGGTAGGTAGGAAGATAAGCTTCTCCACGGAAGGGTGGAGGGTCGGCCCACAGGTCGGTACGTTGCTTGTTCGATACACATATATGTAGAGTGTGTGCGGAGGCGCACGGCAGAAAAACCAGAATTTTGTATCGTTTATTTCAATACACATATAGGAATAGCCGTACCCTACCTGGGTACCCACCTATCTGAGAGTGAGCTGTGTACAACCCCCGGGAACACTACCTATCTGCCGGAGCGACTCCACGGTGAAGCACCGACAACGATTAGTCAGGGGCAGCGGCGGGAGCTCCGCCCTCGCGATTGGCATCGGGCCCCTGGCCCTGCTCCCACCGGCTCGTTGATTGCCACCGCTTGATGTGCTTCTTGTCGTCGCGATCCACCTGTGGGAGGAGGACGCAGGGCGGCCATCGGGGAGGACGCAGGGTGGCGGGCCATTTGAAGTTCCGCCGGTGCCGTTCGGAAGGCGGGAGAGAAGGGACCCGCCAGGCACACGCGACCGCTACACTGCACACCGCGGCAAAGCTCTGCCGGTCGCGCTGGATGGCGACCACCTGCTGGAAGAGCGGTGACCCGGCGGCGAGGACGCGGCGAGGACGAGCGGCCGGCTCCGCCGGCTTTTCCTCGGGCTGCGGCGGTCGCTGTTGCTCTCGCTGCTGTTGGCGCGACCGTCGCTGCTGCTGCTGCTGCGGCTGCTGCTCCCGCTGCGGCGCCGCAGCGGCCCACTCCTCGAGTCCTCCGAACCACTCCTCGAACTGGCTCTTTGTGTAAAGCTCGCCGTCAGGCGCTCGGCGTCTCTCCATTGTGCCAGTCCGCAGACGAGTCGGCGAGTCCTCGAAAGAGCAACCCAATGGGTCCTCGGAGAGGGTCCTGGGTGGGCGGGGCCTCTACTCGCCAGCGCCCGGACGCCAAGACACATCTGGGAAGAAAAGATGCGTTCCGATGCTTATCCTTTATCCTGGTTTTTCGTTTTTTCTTTTCTCGTGATGTCCACCCCGCCGCGCCGCCGCTCGCGCCGCCTCGCCTCCGCCTCCACCGCCGCCCCCTCGCCAGACGCGCCGCCGCCCGCCCGCCTCCTCGACCTCCCCAGGGAGCTCCTCGAGCGCGCCCTCTCTCGCTGCGACAGCCCCCTCGACATCGCTCGCGTCGCGGCCGTCTCCCACCTCTTTCACTCGCTCGCGGAGCAGGGCATCCGCTTGTGGGCGCAAGAGCGCGGCTTCGAGCTGCCGGCGCAGCCCGAGGGCGAGAGCTGCGCCGTGCGGTGGCTGTGCTATTATGCGTTGCTGCGCGAGTCCAACCCGCCGGCGAGGGCGGCGGCAGGCAATATGCACAGCGTCTTCATCGACGGCGAGGGGCAGCTCTCGTCGTGCGGCTCTGCGCCGTGGTTCAGCCCAGGGCTACTCGGCCACGGCGAGGGCGTGACTCGGCTCAACACGACGACTCTCCTCCCCTCCTCCCCGCTGGGCGACGAGCGCGCCGTGAGCGTGTCGGCTGGGGACTTCCACAGCCTCGCCCTGACCGCCGACGGCGCCGTCTGGAGCTGGGGCTTTGGAGTCCTTGCGGGCCACGGCGACCAGCATGACCAGCTGCTGCTGAAGAAGATCGAGGCCTTTGCTGGCCAGCGCGTCGTCGCTGTGTCGGCTGCAGGCAACCACAGCCTCGCCATCACCGCCGCCGGCGCCATCTGGAGCTGGGGCTTGGGAGCCTCTGGCCGGCTGGGCCACGGCGACGCGCAGAACCAGCTGCTGCCGAAGAAGGTCGAGGCCTTGGCGGGGCGGCGCGTCGTCGCCGTATTGGCAGGAGGCGACCACAGCCTCGCCCTCACCGCCGGCGGCGCCGTCTGGAGCTGGGGCGATGGAGAACACGGCAAGCTGGGCCACGGCGACGCGCAGAACCAGCTGCTGCCGAAGAAGATCGAGGCCTTTGCCGGCCAGCGCATCGTCGCTGTGTCGGCTGGACTCGACTTCAGCCTCGCCATCACCGCCGACGGCGCCGTCTGGAGCTGGGGCCTTGGAGATGATGGCCGGTTGGGCCACGGCGACCAGCAGAACCAGCTGCTGCCAAAGAAGGTCGAGGCTTTGGTTGGCCAGCGCGTCGTCGCCGTGTCGGCTGGAACCGCTGTCAGCCTCGCCCTCACCGCCGACGGCGCCGTCTGGAGCTGGGGCGATGGAGGCTTAGGCAAGCTGGGCCACGGCGACGCGCAGAACCAACTGCTGCCCAAGAAGATCGAGGCCTTTGCCGGCCAGCGCGTCGTCGCTGTGTCGGCTGGATACCACCACAGCCTCGCCATCACCGCCGACGGCGCCGTCTGGAGCTGGGGCAGTGGAGACTTTGGCAAGCTGGGCCACGGCGAGGACCTGTCGAACCAGCTGCTGCCCAAGAAGCAGGGGTGACGTTGTAAAGGCAGCCGGTCGGACGCTCTGAGAGTGAAAAAACATCGTGTTTCGAGTACCATAGCAATGTACGCCCAGCGACGCGTGCCGGATGGAGTCCGGCCGCGGGTGACTAGGGAAGTCCGCTCAGGATGTGTGGCAGCCACGAGCCACGTTGGCTGAGTGTCTTGTCTTGTGGTTATGTGTGTCGCTCCTGTGTGACCGTCTGGGCACTGGGGCAAAATCTGAGGCTGTTCCCGGGCATTCACACTATATTCCTCTGAGATAATATTATATTTCGCCGCCACCGCGGCGCGCGCGCTTTATCCGCGCGCTATATTAGTAGAGCCAAACTTGTGTTCTTGTTTTGGATCAAACTTGTTACAGCTCAGCGAACGCGATGCGGCCCCTGCCTAGCCTCCTGCTCCTATGCGCGAGCTATGGCGTGACCGCTATCGAGTATGACTTCTCTACCGGGAAGAACGGCCTCGACTACTGCATCGCCGAGGCCGACACCACCAGCGACATGACAGCGTCGACCACCATGGCACCTCCACCATGGACAAGCCTTGCACCATCTATGTCAGCCACCACCTGGGCGCCTGGCGTGTGCGAGCACAACCCCAATCGAGCCGAAGGATCTGAACAATGGGTCCAGTCGGTCTCGTCGAGCACGTTCGAGCCCGCCATTTGCATCGACAATTCATTTCTCAAAGATTTATCGATAAATTGGCAACTTGGGTCAAAACACCTTGAGGACATGTGTGCCTCCACTCACACTACCTCCCAGGCGATGGAGCACGCGCTACAGTCGGCTCCTGAGGCCTTATCCACCCACTGCGGCCAATCTGAATTTTTGGCCCTCCGCAGCCCCGCGATACAGGTGCACTCATGGCCCAATACGATGGCGCTACAATTCACGAGGCACGGGACTCTTGCTGCGACAACCCAGCCCCATAGGAAGCCTGCGACACACATGCCGCCGCCACCTTTGCTGGATTACTCAATGCTGCCCATTCTTCTGGGTCAATGCGACGGGAACGGCTTCCTTTGCCTCCAAAATGTTTCACCGTGGAACGCTACATTTGACCCTACACCTTGGCAGAAAGTCCTTCCCCGGGACCACTCGGACACGCCGAGTGCAGGAGAGGCATTGCACCATGAGACCTTGAGCAGTGGGACAGAGGTAGTGCCCTTCAACAATGGGACATGTGGTATCATCTGGCCACTCCATGGAACCACCGATGCTGCGAAAGCCCTTTGCCTTGATCACTTTCGGCGACGCGGCAAGCGCGATTGGGTCAAATACGAGCTCCATTGGAACTATATGTTCTCAAACAAGAATTGCGCTCGGGTACAGTCCACATGGATGGGAATGATCTGGCCATTTTTTCTTTGCTTTGCTCTCGTTGGGTCCCTTTTCCTTGCGTACTCCCTGCTGACAAGTGCACTGACAATTGGCGACCTGTTTGCTTACCAGACCATGAGCAGCCTTATGATTGTCAAAGCGTGGTACGGATTGCGACACTATGGTGCAAATACCAAGCTACTGATCATCAACCTGGGTATTCAAATCAAGTGGGTCTTTGACTGGTATTTTTGCCTTGCGCCAGCTGCGCTTGCGATATGCGGCATCATCCTGCTCGTTGCTTGGGGCTTTGCAATCTACGATTTCGTGCGATCCCTCCTATACTTCGCCAGGTATGCATGCCTCGTCGCCTTTGAGGTCATCATCAGCACTACTGTCAAAACTGTTTGTTTCATTTGGACACCTATTACCACCACCATCTCCTTTGGGTGCCCGTATGCAATGGTTTGCGTCAGCATCTATCGCGACTTCCTTCGGAGGTTTCTCAACTTCGTCAGTCCAGTCGTGAGGGAGCACTATGCCGAGCTAACTCCTTTGTCCGATGTTTGCGAACCGATCGACACTGGCCGCCGAAAGCCGTTGCCCTCCTCGCTTTGCCCCCAATGCCTCCATGGACTTGTCGAGTGCTTCCATTGCACCTACCATGGCATGGCAGAAAATCCATGGGTGTGCGGGAACGCCCTTCGACCCAATGCCAACGAGAGGCCTATGCCGTGGAAATTCTGGATGTGTCGTAACCTCCATTTGGCGTTTTCTTTGTACGACGATGCTCTTGCCGCCATTTATGCTCGGCTTCTCCACCTTCACGTTTGGGCCACTCTCCGTTGCCTGCAGTATCGTAGTGGTGAATACATCGTCATTTACGTGTGCAATTTTGGTTTGATCATGACACGCAAGGCCCTATACTACTTTATTGGCTTTGCTACCATTTGGCAAATCGTGTACATGCTAACCAATAGCATCGCAGTTGCTGCCGACCCGCAGGAGACCACCCCTGCCTAGGAGGCGGACACTCGCCCACACCGCAGAGTGCGAAGCCCAGGCGCTCGCTGTACGCGCCATTGCTGGGGCGACGAAGAGATGCGCGGGGAGAAGGGAGAGCGACGAGGAATGGGAGGCGATGGAGCAACTGCTAGCTGGACGACTACCCGAGCCGAGTGTGATGGACCAGGACCCGCCAGAAGACATCATGAGGGAGTATGACACACGGGTGGTGACTTCACTCAAGGCACTGCAGCAGACGGCGGCATCAATAATCAAAGTACGGGAAGGGAAGAGGAAGGGACTCGAGGCGGAGAGGAAGGAACGAGTAGCCGCGGAAACAGAACGCCTGAGAGAGGGACAGAAGGAAAGGAAGGAGAGGATACGAGAAATGGAGTGGGCGGCGAATGCGTGTATTTGCTGGCGACGGAGGCGACATCGACAACGTGATGCCGAGGAGAAGGAAAGGGAAGAGGCAGAGAGACGCCTCGAAGCGGGGAGAGGCAGAACGACGAGAGCGATGGGGATGACACTCAAAACGACCCACTGCGAGCTCGAAGGCGAAGGCCAGCGCAGGAAACGCGGTGATAGGAACGACGATGCGGCGAGCGCCGGACACACACACACACACACACACACACACACACACACACACACACCGCTCACCCACGCGCACTGGGCCTTGCACTTTGAATGCCGTGGGGCTCCTGTCGTCAGACGTGGAGACGCGAGGGTTGCCCCCCCTTGCCCCACCACCTCGTGTGTGTGGAGAAGTTTACCTTACCTTACCTTACCTTACCAAGTTTCGCCTTCCCATCAATCAATCAGATGGTCAAAGCAACAAACATTGGATAACCAAAAACACTGCTCACTCGTGCTGTGCTCCTACCTGCACAAACAGCTCCTCTTGGGGAGGGATAACTCATCGACATGCTTCAAGTCGTAGGACGGAGCCCGCTGTGGCTTCTCTCCAGAGATCTTCGAACGAGTCGTCCGCGCAATCGCTGCGACCGTTGATGATGCCTGGCTGTTCTGAATTAATTTTAGCTGCGTCGTCGGGTGGCCGTGGCACTGAATAGGTCGCCTCCCAAAAAGGTCCTCACACACCTGAGGTCCTCACGGCAGCAGGTCCTCACACAACACATCACAGCGAGAGGAAACTGCAAGACTTGACCTCTAGATGACGAAGGGGGTGGAAGGCCAAGCATCTCAGATTGGTGTCGAGCCTGAGTGACGCCAAACCGCTCGGCGCAGGCCAGCACGCCAGCTGCCTCGCGGCTGGCATGCTCCAGCGTCCCGGCTGCAGGCAGGGTGAGCACCTCTTTGTGAGGACCTCTCTCGTGTGAGGACCTCTCTGCCGGGCGACAGCCAGGGGCCACAGCTCCTGTCCACGTCGATGTTTTACGGAGAGAACGAGGTGTTTGAGCCTCTCTCGAGGTTCTCGAGGTTGATATCCTTTGGCCGCGTTGGGTAGCGAGTTTGAGCCTCTGCTCTTGCCTCATGGGAGTTCAAGCAAACTGCAGGTGGCGGCTGCTGGCCTGCTGCGTGACCGGTGTGTTTACGCACTGTGACACGGAGTGAAAACATATCAACCAAGAGAAACTGTAGATAAGGTTTGGTGCAACAAGGCTTGCAACCTGCAGACCGCCTCCTGCTGGACCTCGTCCGGTAAATCGGTGTCATAGCCCTCCCGCGAAGGCGCTCTCGAAAAGAAAATACCCTCGTGAGGCCGTGAAAGCACGCCCAACCTAGCTACTTGCCCCCGAAGGCAAGTGCGTCTGTTCACAGCTCACGAGAGTAAAAAGAAAAAGCAAATCCACTCGTTGCAACATACGGGTTGTCACACGGGTGCTTGCTGCATCAAATTGCACAGTGCCGTTGGATAGTTGCGGCACACTATTCAAGTTGCTTTCATTGTTCGTACGATTGGTATGGCATGTATTGTTGAGTTTGGTGTAAATGGGTGGTGGGCGACATCGAAACGAGGCTGTGGCTTCGCGAGCAGCGCCTTGCCTCTCTAATATGGGCCACCGCACTGGTCAAACTATTAGCCTCATAATGAGGAAAAGGCTAATAGCGATTTCAAATAGTGCTACTATTAGCTCAGAGGAGCTAATAGCTGAGCTTCATAACGTCTGGAGCTATGAGAACACCACTATGAGAAGGGCTAATAGCGACTATTAGGGCGCTATTAGGGCACTATGAGAGCCTAATAGTGCCCTAATAGTGCGGCTAATAGTGCGGTACCCGCGCGACGCGCACTACGCGCGGCGCGGCAAGAGCGATGGCGCCGACTCTCTAGGAGACGGGCTTCCATGAGGCAACCACCGCGAACGAGAAGGTCACCGTGGAGTCGTTGAACTTGACCGTGGTGACGTCAGGCTTGGTGGTGCTCTTCATCACCTTGACGCACCAGCCGCCGGCGGAGACGCCGGGCCACAGCGAGGGCGGCGCGAGCAGGAAGCTGGTCGTGCGGTCCGCACGAGCGCGGGTGTTGCCTGCGCAACAGGGGCACGGGGACGAGCGTCAGCCCGGCAGCTTGCGGCGGCGCGCGCGCGCGGCGACGGTGCGCACGGCTTGGGAGAGCAGGGAGAGAGAGAGATAAGGCCGCTGCCGCCGCAGAACGCAGGATGTGGCTGCGTGCGGGGCGCGGCGGGCGCGGGCGCGCGCTCGGACCTTGCAATTTCAAACTGCGCACGCCCTGATCACGAACAGGATGCGGGCGGCGCAGAGATCTGCTGCCGCCCGGACCGCCGCCCGGGGATGACCCAGGACCTCGCCGGCGCTGCGCCGGCGAGGGGCCGACGCCCGGCGGTTGATCGCGTCGGCAGCCGTTCCGCTTCACATGCCTGCGGACAGCGCCGACGGGTGGTGAGGAGGGCGGAGAGCCGGCGGGCGCGGTGTGCCGCGGTCGCCGCGCGCTGGTGGTGTGCGCGCGGTCGCCGCGCGCTGGTGGGCAACAGGTCACCGAGGCGAGCGGGGAGCGAGCGAGGAGCACACTGGCCAGTGTGTGCTGTGCGCGACTCTCAAATCGCCAAGTCAAACAAGAATTTAAACAAAACAACTCTCTCTCACAGCAGACAGGCTCGACACAGGTGCGAACTGGCGCGTGCTAGTACTATCACCGGCACACCACCGGAGCCGCCTAAGCGACTCCGTTAAGAACGGCAATGCACTTAGCTCCGTGCACAATGCCGCTGTCCCCGCACGCTAGCTCGTTCACCGTCTGCCACGCCACGGCGGTGTGGAGAACGACAGACAAGCGCTGCATCTGCAGCCCGTGCCAGTTCTTGGTGGTCCATGTGACCTCATCGAGGTGCTGAGCGTGCGAAAGTTTGTTACTCAGCTGGTCCGCCGCCTGCCGAAGAATTCTGCGGACGCCGTCCCCGAAGCCGCCGAACGTCTCGAAGTCGAGCAAACGCAGGTCGCAATTCTTCTCCCGCGCGAACCGGTACTCGCCCTTCTCGTAGCGGGCCGTCACAGGTGCCCCCGCCTCCGCCTCCCCCTCACTCTCCCCCTCCTCCTCTTCCGCCGCCGCCGCCTCCGCCTCTGCATCCTCCGCCTCCCTCCCCCCCTCCCCCCCCCCTCCCGGCCGCGGCCATGCAGCATGCCCTAACACTAAGTCGAGCAGCGCCCGCTCGGTGTTGCCGAAGGCGACAAAAGCCCCCTTCCAGCCGAGCCGATCGCCACCCTTGCACGCAAGCGAGCTCGTCAGTTTCAAGTCGCCAAGCTTGAATAGGTCGCCTCCCAAAAAGGTCCTCACACACCTGAGTGAGGTCCTCACGGCAGCAGGTCCTCACATCACAGAGAGAGAGAGAGGAAACTGACTTGACCTCTCTGCCGGGAGACAGGGGCCACAGCTCCTGTCCACGTCGATGTCCACGCAGAGAACCGCGCTGCCTCCAGGTCCCACCCCGGGCCCTCCGGTCGTGTGTATATCGCGCGCCTTGAACGGGGGGCGCGGAAAAGAGCAATGGACACTTGGAGCACTTGGAGTGCAGTCATTAGCCTCACATCCAGGGCCGGGGAGCTAAGGAGCGCACCCAGCGGGCCGGATGATCGGGATCGGGCTACGGGCTACGCAGCGGGATCGTGGCAGAATTTCTTTTTTTGCGCGAGCACCACGCCTCAATCACTCGGTTGGCTCAATCACTTGCGAGCACCACGCCTCACCTCTCCCACAGTGCGACACACACGCACACTGAGCCGCTGCGCCGCCATGCCAGCTGCTTCCAGCCTTCGCCGGCTCCTCTCTGCACCCTTTGCTGTCACGCCGCGCTGCGCGATCTTCTTCCGGCGGTGGGTCGCTCTGCTCGTCCTCCTCGAGGCTGCGAGCCGTTGGGACGCCCTCCGCTGGCTCTACACAGACAGCGGTGCTCTCCCGCGGCGCTTGGTACTGCCCGACCCGGCGGAGGATCCGCTCGCGTGGGCCGTGTGTGCGCATGCGTGGCACGGGTCGCTAGCTTGGGCGCAGGCGCTGACAGCGCTGCAGGCCTCCGCTGCCGTCGGCCTCTTCTTCGGCGCGCGAGGCGCCGGGGTGCTCGCCTGGTGGCTGCACCTGTCTGCGTGCCTGAGGGTGCCGCCGCTCATCTTCATCCTCGACCGGTACCTGCATCTCCTGCTGGCCTTTGCGGTGCTGCTGCCCACGCCGCCGCCCAGCGGAGGTAGCAGCCTCGCGTCGCTGCTGCTCGCAGTGCAGCTCGTCGCAATCTACCAGGACGCGGGAGGCGCCAAGCTGCGCGACCCTGCCGCCGCCTGGTCCCTCGACGCGCCCGTCGCCGCCCTCGACACCTACCTCCGCCACACGCCGCCGGCGCGAGCGGCGCACGCGCTGCTGGGAGGCGCCGGCCTCCGCCTCGCCGGCGCCGCCGCCGTCGCCGTCGAGCTCACGGCGGCGCCGCTCGCCCTCGCCGCGCCTACGGTGGGGCTGCGCCGGGTGTTTGTCGTCTGCGGCGCTGGTCTGCACGTCATCATCGCGCTGACAATGCGCCACACGGCGCTGCTCTCAATGGCTGCGATCGGAGTCTGGATCCCGTTCTGGGACGGCCCGAGGCTGCCGCCGAGAGAGAGAGGTTCCGGTCACCTCGCAGTAGGGCCATCGCTCGTCGTCAGGGGCTAGTTGTCCCGTTCGCTGACTAGGCGCTCCGGCGGGCAGCAGGGGCGGCAGTAAGGGCGGCGGGGGGCTAGTTGTCCAATTCGCTGACTAGGCGCTCCGGCGGGCAGCAGGGGCGGCAGTATTGGCGGCGGCGGCGGCGCGCAGAGAGCGTCGCTGCTCTGCCTGAGTGCGCTCGCCCTCTCCTCCGCCATCTACCAGTGGCGAGGCGGGGGAGGGCCTGGCTGCGGCAGCCGCGCCACGCCGGGCGTGTTGTGGCGCGCGCTGCTGCACAACCGCTGGGACGTCTTCGCGTCCGCCGAGGAGCACGTCGTGTGGGAGATAGCGCCCGCGAGGCTGTCGGACGGTGCCGTCGTCGACTTGTGGCGAGGCACCGAGGAGGTGTCCTGGGCGGTGCCGGAGGAGGAGGCTCCGGCTCACGGCGGGCGCTGGCGCTCGCTGCCGCTCACCGCCGAGCGGGGCGAGGACGAGGAGGCGCAGTTCTGGGGCGCGTTGTGCGACGAGTGGGAGGCGCGCGAGCGGGAGCGCGTGCGGCGGGCTGCAAGCAGCGGCAGGCGCTCGCGGGCAGGGGCGGCGGAGGCGGCAGAGGCGGCGGCGGCGGCGGCGCGGACGGTGGTGGGCTTCCACTTTTATCTGCTCGCTGCCGACATCCTCCCGGCGCCCACACCGGTGAAGAGCGGCAGCGAGGATGACTTCGAGACGCTGTTCCGCGCACAGCTTGCTCGCATGGGCTATGACGCCAGCGCGCTGCCCCCGGGCACCGGTGCGCAAGTTGCGGCCGTTGCCCACGTTGCATGGGCCAAGCTGAGTGCGCTCTGGGGAGGGTCCGCGCTTGCCCCTTGCGGACATCGGGTCTATCAGGATGGGTTTCACGGAAACCTCCAACTTCCCGTCGGCATCGACTGCATCGAGGCGAGGGTCAAGGTGGTGGAGGCCGGGATGGCGAAGCCTATGAACTGGGGAGCCCTCACTCCGCTGGCGTACAACGATCGGATCAAAGAGCTGAGCGCACTCGAGCGAGAGCTGGCCGCACTCAAGAAGGCGGGCGCAGAGGCGAGGAAGGAGGCTGCAGATGCGGCTGCTGCCGCTGCTGGCGGTGCTGGGGGCGGCGGGAAGGGCGCGGCGTACGGCCCGACGCGGAAGCGGCTTCTCAAGGCCTTCTCCTGCGCTGATCGCGCGTCGCTCCGTCTTGAGAGTGCGCCGCCCTCCAGCGGAGCGCCGGGCGGAGGCGGAGGAGGCGACGGAGGCGGCGCTGACGGAGGCGGCGGGGTTGGAGGCGGCGGAGGCGGCGGCGGAGGCGGCGGAGGCGGCGGAGGCGGAGGCGGCGGAGGCGGTGGAGGCGGCGGAGGCGGCGGAGGCGGAGGCGGCGGAGGCGGCCGAGGGGGAGGCGGCGCTGGCGGAGGCGGCGAGGAGGTGGTTGGCATGGGCGATGTCATCCGTACGATGGGTAGTGGGGCGCGAGGCGGGCGGAGCGGCCGTGACGGGCGCGTTTTGCCCTTCCCTCCGGCGCCTCCGGGCGGCACCGTCGGCTACACGATGAGCAGCTCGACGCACCGCTGGCCTGAAGAGGAGCCGCCGCTCAAGGAGGCGCCCAACATCCTGATTGTCATGTTTGACGACGCCGGCTTTGGCCAGCCGAGCGCGTTCGGCGGCGGCATCGCCACGCCGAGTCTCGAGAAGCTCAAGGCGACAGGGATCAGCTACAACGCGTTCCACACGACGGCGATGTGCTCGCCGACGCGCGCTTCGCTCCTCACCGGCCGGAACCACCACGCCGTCGGCTCTGGCCAGATCGCCGAGCTCGCGAACGCATGGGACGGCTACACGGGCGTGATACCCAAGACTGCTGCCACTCTGCCAGAGGTTCTCCGCCACTACGGGTATGCGACCGCGGCGTTTGGCAAAGACCACAACACGCCCGTCGATTCGCTCGGCTCTGGGCCCTTCGACCGCACGCCGACCGGGCGCGGCTTTGACCACTTTTACGGCTTCATGGCGGGAGAGACGTCGCAGTACGAGCCGCTGCTGTGGGAGGGGAACGTCCAGATCCCGACGCCGGCGGCGGTCGAGGGCGGAGGAGCGTACCACTTGACCGAGGACCTCGCCGACAAGGCGATTGGCTGGATGCGGCGGACCAAGGCGCTGCACCCGAGCCGCCCCTTCTTCGTCTGGTGGACGCCAGGGGCAGTGCACGGGCCTCACCACGTGAGCGCGCGGTGGGCGGACAGGTACAAGGGCGCCTTCTCGGGCGGGTGGGACGCATACCAGAAAGAGACAGTGGCGCGGCAGAAGGCGATGGGGTGGCTGCCGGAGGAGGCGGAGCCGTCGGCAAGGCCAGAGGGGCTGCCGGCGTGGGAGTCGCTGAGCAAACAGGAGAGGGCGTTCCAGGAGCGGCTGATGGAGGTGTACGCTGGCTTCCTCGAGCACACCGACTACCAGATGGGCCGCGTGGTGGGGGAGGTGGAGGCCTTGGGCTTGCGCAACGACACGCTCATCATCGACATCTTCTCGGACAACGGCGCGTCGGCCGAGGGCATGGGCGGCACCGTCGCCGAGCTCAACGCGCAGAACGGCTTCACCTCGACGGTCGACGAGCAGCTCCGCGTGCTTGGCGCCCTGGGCGGCTTGGCGGCGATCGGCGGCGCAAAGACGGACAACATGTACCACGCGGCGTGGGCGTGGGCGGGCGGCGCGCCGTTCAGGTTCACCAAGCTCGTGGCGTCGGATTGGGGCGGGACGCGCACGCCGATGGTCGTGAGCTGGCCGGGGCGGGTAATGCCCGACCGCACGCCGCGCCGCCAGTTCCACCACGTCAACGATGTCGCGCCGACTGTCTACGAGCTGCTCGGCATCTCTCCACCGGAGGTCGTCGACGGGCACGCGCAAGACCCGATCGACGGCGTGAGCTTCGTGTACACGTTCGACGACGCCGGCGCGGCCGAGCGGAAGGAGACGCAGTACTTCGACATCATGGGCAGCCGCGGAGTGTACCACAAGGGCTGGCTAGCGTCCACCTTCGGGCCGCGTGCCCCGTGGGAGATGGGTGCGCCAGACCTGGCCACGTGGGACCCGACACAGGATGCATGGCAGCTGTACGACACGCGCCCGGACTACTCCCTGGCCAGGGACCTGAGTGGACAGCCGGCGCATGCGGGCCGGCTCAGCGCGATGAGGGCGCTGGCGGACGCCGAGTTCCGCGCAAACAAGGTGCTCCCTGTTGGAGGAGGCCTCTACGTCCTCCTCCATCCGGCAGAGGTCAAGCGGACGTCAAACACGCAGTGGCGGCTCTTCCCGGGCATGGTCCGCATCTCCGAGATCACGCGAGATCGCGCGAGATCACGCCCGAGACTGAGCCGAGATCTGCCGAGGTCAGGTTCGCATCCCGGAGAGCGAGGCGCCGAACGTGCGGAACGGGAACGTGCGCATGGAGGCCAGCCCCCCTCGTCTCACCGTTGTGTGCGTGTGGAGGAGCTTACCTCACCTTGGGCTTTCCTTGTCGTAGGCCGACCTCGACACGACCGCCAGCAGCAGCGGCGTCATCTTCGCGCTTGGCGGCTACGCGGGCGGGGCTTGCCTCTTCACCCGAGATCACACCGAGATCACACCAGATCACCCGAGATCACCCGGGATCAGGCGGGGCTTGCCTCTTCGCGGCCGACGGCAGCCTCTACTACGAGTACTCGGCGCTGCTGCTGCGGCGGTACACGTTCAAGGTCGGCAGGCTCCCTCCTTCCTCGGCGCACGTCAAGGCTGGAGACTACCCGAGATCGCCCGAGATGATCCTAGATTGCCCGAGATTGCCCGAGATTGCCCGCCTCTCTCGGCGCACGTCAAGGTTCGGGAGGGAGGCCCGTGGAGCTACTGGAGTGCGACGGGCGAGTCCTGCATGAGCACGCGTAGGTGGGGATGGAGATGCGGACGCCGCCGCAGCGCGGCGCGCCGGCTCGCCTCCTCTTCACCGTCAACGGCGTGCCAGCCAAGAACGAGAGCGGCTGGCGCCTTGCCCGCCGGCGCGGGCTGCCGACGGCGACGACGGCGGCGGTGGAGGTTGGCCGGACGGTGCCGGTCGTCTTCACGGCGAACGAGGGCTTTGACGTCGGCATGGACCTCGGCTCGCCGGTGGCGGACTACTACTACGGCCTCAAGCCCTTCCGCTTCGACGGCAAGATCAACGCGATACACTTTGAGAGCCTATGACGCTGGGGCGCGCGAAAGGGCTAAGAGGCCCCGGGGAGCCGGCGGGGACACTACGCTTCCTCCGTACGATAGGTACGCATGTGAGTCAGGTACAGTTTGGCACACGCTTAGTCCTGAGCCGTGAAGCGTCATATCATGTTCAATCCCGCCTCCGGATGATGCCGGGGCAGCAAACGGGCTACGGGTGGTGCCATGGAGCCAGCCTGACATCCTAGAGCAGCCCGGCACCACCGCCAGCGCGCGTAGGCGGCGCGCAGCGCCGCCGCAGGCGGCGGACAGCAGGTGCGCAAAATTAAACGCCATTTTGGTTCCGCGTTTTGCCACTAACATCAAATGTCGGGATGAAATTGATTGATTCGACTACATGCCCGCCATGCGCAGGCCAGCGCCGCGCTGTGATACGCATAGAGACGACCCGACATCTCTGAACTAAGCCAGATTACTGCGAACGAACGCGTAGCGCGCGGCGGGGAAGTCAACGGGCGGGCAGCCGGCGCGCGGCGGCGGCCGGCCGCGCCCGAGGCGCGAGGGCGTAGACGGGTCACAAATTGCCCGGGACGGCTACCTCACTTGGTCTCTGACGTAGGCCACGCACATGACCTGATTGTTAAAAGAGCCGGTCCGCGAAATTAGATGCCATTCTCCAGGTATCCATTTTAGCACATCGAAATCCCGGCCGGTACTGTTTTAAGAATGAGTGAAAGAGGTTGTTGGTGTTGTCTCTGAAAGAAACGGGCTCGGCTGCGCCTGGGTTCGGAGCTTCAACGCCGGCCATTGCGCCGAATAAAACGGCGGCAAGTGCCGGGAGGTGCACAGGGGCTTCGGCGAGAGCGTCGATGCCTTGAGTTGCCCGCTAATTGCCGGGGGCTGCACCGCCGTGTACATCAGGAAGAACTTGCAGATGTGCAAACTGTGTGTATGCCGAATCGTGACGGCGGCGAGGGCGACACGGACGGAGCAGGCGACAAAGGCGAATCCGACGGCGGAGGCGGCGACGGCGACACGGACGGAGGCGGCGAAAGCGAGACCGATGGCGGCGACGGCGACGGCAAGCGAGCTTGCTGCGGGGAGGGCGAGACGGAGGAAGGCAGCGGCGACGGCGACACGGACGGAGGCGGCGACGGCGACACGGACGGAGGCGGCGACGGCGACACGGACGGAGGCGGCGAAGGCGACACGGACGGAGGCGGCGAAGTCGACACGACCGACGGCGGCGGGGAGAGCGATTCCAACGGCGGCGGCGGCGACGGCGACAAGGACAGAGGCGGCGAAAGCGAGACCGACGGCGGCGACGGCGACGGCGACATGGATTGAGACGGCAAAGGTGAGATCGGCGGCGGGGATGGCGAAACGGAGGAAGGCAGCGGCGACGGCGACACGGACGGAGGCGGCGAAGGCGACACGGACAGATCCGAGGCGGCGACGGCGACACGGACGGCGGAGCGGCGACAGCGACACGGAAGAAGGCGACGGCGAGACCGACGGCACGGCGGGGAGGGTGAGGGCGGCAGCGGGGAGGAGTGCGGCGGCAACGGCAGCGGTGAGGGTGGCGGCGACGGCGGCGGAGAGAGCGGCGGCGACGGCGAGACCGACGGCGCGGCAGCTGGCGAAGTGGGCGAGAGACACTGGTATTCATGCATAAGCCGGCGCTTTCTCCGCGCCACTTGTGAACATGCTACACACTTGTGAAACATGCATCAAACTCTCTCCAAGGCTTGGGCTCGCCGACAAAGTGGATGAGAGACGCATTGCGGTAGCGACTCAGTGCCGTTTGGGACTCCTCAGCCCAATGCACATAAGGTACACGATCGTCGGACGGCAGTATCTGCCAATTGTGCGCAAACACCGCATTTAAAACCGACTGGTCGCCAATCTTCACCTCGCAGGCTTTTCGCCCCGCCCTTGTACGCATCAGCTGCTGTGCGCGCGCGAGTGACGGCCGAAGTAGAATTGTGCCGCTGTTGAAGAGTTCGGTATTACAGGCGGGGAACGTGGCGATTGCTTTTGCTGGCCTGAAGTTTGTCCACCAGTCGATGTTCTTCAGCAACAATATGTCGGCGTCGAGCGACAGCACTTGTCTGTACTCGACGAGGGTCCAAGCCCACAGTTTCAAGTACAAGTGATTGTGTTCCTCACGCGTGAATAGACGTCTGCCGTAGTGGACGGTTGCGTTTGTTCCCTCGCTGTATCCAATTCGTGCGTAAAGCACGGAGGCGTGCACAAACTTACACCGATTGCAGAAGGGCGCCTCGGTGGTGTCGTGCACCACCACGAAGGGCAAGCGGGATCCGACGGCTTCAAGGCGTCTAGCGAGGCAGGTGATGGCGCCGTGGTACCGGGTTCCCGCCATGAAGCTCACTATGGCGACGTCGGTCGCAAGGGGCCGGGTCATGAGGCGCGATCGCCGGGTCATGAGGCGCGATCGCGTCAGCTCAGGCGGCGCACGATCGGCTGTAGTTGCGTTGGCGGCGGCCCCTCGATGCAGGATGCACGCAACATCCGCTGTAGACTGACAGCTCCGGCTTTTGCGCAGGATGGCCGGCATGCAGCACTGGTGTGGCCCGCCGGGGCGGCTGGAGCAGCCGAGCCCGCCGCACAGCCCGCAAGTAGCGTTGCAGCAGACCTGGCCGCTTGCGTGCAGGACGCCGGCCGAGCAGAGGCGGGGGAGGATGACGATGCGGTCTGCCTCGGCCGACGGCGAGAAGAGCATCGCGGGCCGGGTCATGAGGCGCGATCGCCGGGTCATGAGGCGCGATCGCGTCAGCTCAGGCGGCGCACGCTCGGCTGTAGTTGCGTTGGCGGCGGCCCCTCGATGCAGGATGCACGCAACATCCGCTGTAGACTGACAGCTCCGGCTTTTGCGCAGGATGGCTGGCATGCAGCACTGGTGTGGCCCGCCGGGGCGGCTGGAGCAGCCGAGCCCGCCGCACAGCCCGCAAGTAGCGTTGCAGCAGACCTGGCCGCTTGCGTGCAGGACGCCGGCCGAGCAGAGGCGGGGGAGGATGACGATGCGGTCTGCCTTGGCCGACGGCGAGAAGAGCATCGCGGGCCGGTAAGCTGCTGCTGCCCGCGGCTCATCATCTCGCCACGACCGAGTCCGCAGCTTGCTCATGAGCTCGAGGTTGTGCTCGACGCCTTGCTTGTCCAACTTGCCGGAAATGTGCAGGACAAACGGGCGGATGCACAAGCCCGGCGTGCTGAGATCGCGCGGGTGGCATTGCCACTGGCGCCCGGGCACCACCCCTACATGAGTCTGCCATGACTTCGCTGTGGCAGCGAGGATGGCATCTTGGTCAAAGCAGCAGCTGCTGTCGTTGTACGACGCGAGGCGCGACGCGTTATTCTCGAGGAGCATGCCCAAAAGCGTGCGCGTGTACGTCGTGTCAACGAAGAGTAGAACGCCAGTATTCGGGGAGTACGGCGTTGGGATAAAGCCTTCTGGGTTGGTGTGGTGCGGCACGTCCCAGGTCGAGCGCTCGTAGACACTCGGCATGGCGCCTGATGCATGTCTGCCCGCATCGGGCGCCGGCATGAAGGTCGTCCAGCCGTGCGACGCCGCGATGAGTGAGTCGCCTTGGTAGACTGTGAGCCAATGCTCAATGGACACTTCTGGCCTCAGGATGAATGCATCATCGTCCAGTAGGAGCACCGCTCGGAAGCCTTGTTCGAAGAGCGCGCTCACCATGGCAAGCTTCTCAAAATGAGGCTTCAGATGAGGCAGGCGGCGGGTCTTGTCGACAATGCACGCGTAGCCATACCTGGCGCAGTAGGCGCCATTGTACAGCTTGTGAAGCTCCTCCATGGTGGTTCGTTTGTAGACCTTCGTGGGAGCAGCTTTCGCCTTTGGAGGATCTGAATGGGGTGTCGTTGCGTTCGGCCGTTGCGACCAAGTGGCGACGGCAATTTGCGATGCGTTCGGCATCGGCGACACCTCATCGACGCCCACCCGCGCGAGGATGCTGGCCACGGACTCCATTGCAAGGTGGATGGGGTACAAGTGATGCGGAGCAATCTTCTTTGGCCAGGCGAAGGCTTCGGTCGAGGGTGCCCTGGGACCGGAGCCGAACGAGCCTGCGAGCATGGTAAGACAGGACGACATGCCGAGCAAACACGCTGCTAGCAGCAAGGCTGCGCGACGTGACGCTTGCAAGCGCTGTGAATGTTCCAGCTCTCCTGGCGATGGCTCCGCCTCGGCACGCTTCTGATTTCCGGGACGCAAGTTTGTCACAACTGTGAAGTGTGAATTATGTGTGAACGCAGAAGATCGGACATGCTCTTCCCCTCCCCCCGGCAGGCCCAACACCCTCCATCAACATCCAGTGGTCTCTCTCTCTCTCCGACAGTCGAGAAGGAGAGAGACAGCGACGACAGTTACACATAAGGGCAGCCCTGGGCCCGCCGAAATTGCACTACAGCACAGTGACAGTCAGACACATAACAAGCTGGCAACAAGGCTTAATGGGGAGCCTGCATGTTGGAGCCGTCTCCGTACATCTGCACCTCGCTGTTGGAGAACGCCGTCGCCAGGTCCGCGTCTGCACCCTCCCTCAAGTGCTCGCCCTGCGGGGGCTGCTGCTGGTACACGACGTCGCGGTTGATGCCCGATGGGCCAGCGGCGCCGACGCGCGCGCGCTTGGCCCCCGCAGTCGCGGCGACGTTGCGCTTTCGTTTCCACGCAGGGTCGGGTTCCAGACCGGAATGAAGCAGAACAGCACGGGCTGGGCGGGCTTAGTTGCCTCCGGCTTTGTCCACTTGTAAAGCGCAATCTGCTTGACGTCGCTGAAAGCGCCGCTGCCCGGCCCCTCGACCTTCTCAAAGACGATGCCGTAGATTGCCTTCAAAGACTTGTTGTGGTTGGCGGCTTGCATCACATCTGCGACTTCAGCTTCGCGAAACCAAAGTCCTTCTCGGTGGACTGCTTGGAGTCGATCATCTTTGCCTCCACCTTCGCGACCGTGTCGTCGCTGCCGTCGACTAATGCGAAATCGACGTCACCGTTGGTGATCCTGCCGTTCACGTACTTGAGCTTGTAGCCGTCCCAGGTGCTACTGATCGCACCCATGTGCTCGGTGACATCCACCTCGCTGATGGTTTGGTCGTAAAGGAGCTCCCGGAACGTGAGCGTCTTCTTGCTCCGCCCGGTGCTGGGAATGGTTTGCGTGTGCTTCTTCGTCTCGTAGACCATTCGCTCGACCAGCTCAATCAGCGTCTCATCGAGCGGGGATCGGGGCTTAAGCTCGGCTGGCATATGCTTTGCCGCCATCCGAAAGTGAGGCACCTGTCACAAGAAGTAGGACGGTTTAGTTCTACCTGGCCTATGAGTCGGTGGGCTAGCGCTGCTGTAGTACCTGTCCGAGGCACTCCGAGGCTGTCAAGCCGCGGTGTCCATGCGAGCAGCCCTGCCTCGCCTTGCAGACGCGCATCAAGTCGGGGTTGGTGCGCTCGAGCTGGTCGGCCGTCGTGACAATCAGCATGCTGGATAGCGCAAGCAACGAGTCGCGTAGGGTGACCTCTGCGACGGCGAGCGAGTTGGAGAGGACCACGGGCAGCTTCTCCACTTGGAGCTTGCTGAGAGCGACGCTCTCGTTGAAGGCTCCGACGACGCGGCAGGAGTCGTTCACCCACTCAAACCCGGAAGGGAGGGTCACGCCATTCAGAAAGCGCTCAAAGCCGTTGTACCACTTGGTCGAGATCTTGTGCATTGACTGGTAGCCCTTGCTCTTCTGGCACCGGTTCATCAGGACAGGATACAAACCGATGCTGCGCTCGAAGCGAGGAATGAAGTCGCCGGTTACCGGGTCCTCGTACCCGCCGGCCTTCTTCTTGTTGATGCCCCCCGCCTGCTTCGTGCTCCCCTTGGTCATGTACTTCATCATCTTATGCAGCACGCTCTCCGTGTCGCCCTTGAACATCTGGAAGAGCGTGTCGGCCGAGTACGAGTCGCACGCCACCGGCATGAGGATGTAGTCCGAGCACGTCAGGAAGAGCTTGTTCAGATCCGAGATAGCGGGCGGGAGATCAATTAGGATGAAGTCAAATCCCTCGCCGAGCTCGAGCAAGCCGCTTCGCAGACGCCCTAGCGTTGGGACTTCCACTTGATCGATGTTGGCGACCTTCTCCCAGTCGACGATGTTTGGCGTGCCCTTGATCAGGCCAAGCTTGCGGTAGCCGTTCAGGAGGACGGGTGGTGGCAGCGTGCCAAAAGGCTTTTCATAGCTCTTCACTGTCTTCAGAAACTCGGCCATGTCGAGCCCGGGCTCGCCGAAGCCACCGACGTTCATGGCGTCTGCCTCTTCTTTGTGCGGCTCGACCAGACCGGGTTTGCCTTCATCCCACCACGCCTGCGAGGACTGCTCGGACGAAGGAAGAGAGCCACCGGTGCTCTCAAAGACGGGCTCCTCCTCCTGCACCTTGACGTCCTCCACCTCCTGCACCTTGACGTCGTTGGCCTCCAGGGCCTCCTGCTTGCCGTAACGCGTCATGAACCCTGTCAGATTCGCCTGCGGGTCGCCGTCGACGAGGAGAACGCGCCACCCCTGCGCCGCCAGCGTGGCCGCTAGGTTGGCGGTGACAGTCGTCTTGCCGACGCCTACCTTGAAGCTAAACACGCTGTGGATCGTGGGGTCGGCCATCATGCCGTTGAAGGAAGACGCCAATCAGGCACGCCTTGTGCTTACCTTGCTGGGATAAGCTTACCTTGCTCCGAGGCGAGAAATGCCTCAGCTCACACTCACACACACACACACACACACACACACACACACACACAGAGAGAGAGAGAGAGAGAGAGAGAGAGAGAGAGAGAGAGAGAGAGAGAGAGAGAGAGAGAGAGAGAGAGAGAGAGAGAGAGAGAGAGAGAGAGAGAGAGAGAGAGTTAGAGAGAGAGCGAGCGAGCGAGAGAGCAAGTGAGAGAGAGAGAGAGAGAGAGAGAGAGAGAGAGAGAGAGAGAGAGAGAGAGAGAGAGAGAGAGAGAGAGAGAGAGTGACGGGAAAATTCTTTTAACCATGTGGCCCGTCGGCGTATGCGTTGCAGGCTATTCCCACGTGTGCTGGCACCCACATGAAGACCACCGCCTCTAGCTTCGATCTATAGTAAGCAATCGCCTCTCTCCCAGTCCCTCAGGCCTTCTGGCATCCCTTTGCGGAGCGCATTCTCAATCTGCTGCAGCGCGGGTTTGCAGTCGCATAGTACTAGGCACCGTCGCGCCTGCGCGTCGCTCGCGCTCGACATTTTGCGTAGGTATGCGAGTATCGCGTACATCTCTGCGTCTATCGGCTCCCACGTGTTCGGCAGCTTTCCTCCCCACATTCCCGCCCCAAACGCTGTCCGTATCTCCCCTTCTTCACAGGGCCCGATTCCGTTGGGGTCGTCGTGAGCTCGCGCAAGTGTGGTGTCGTGTCGTATGTAGTAAGTGCGAAGGGGCACGGGTGAGTTTGCAGTTTCGGGTGAAACGCGCATGCGGCATGGCGCATGGCATGCTCCAAAGTCCAATGCCCCCGGGGCTAGGGCTCTCTCTAGCCCGCAACCGATACCAATCGTCCGGCCCGCTGGGTGCGCTTCTTAGCTCCCCGGCCCTGGGAGTGCGGTTGCCAACCGCACTCCAAGTGCTCCTCTGACTCATTCCTCAAGTCCACAAGTGCGCGCCCCCCAACGCCCAAGGGACGACGGACGGTGCCCACGTGGTGCTACGGCACGACCGTCAGTCCGACCGGACGTCACGAGGCTCGAGGGCGCGCGATACATGTACATGTAGATGTACACACACAGCAATGGAAACACCGTTTTTTCTTTCGAGAGCGCACATTCGGGACAGTACAGGGAGCGGGCAGATGTGACATTCATTCGGAACAGCGAAAGAGACACAAGCGCGAGCCGAGCGAGAGGAGCGGACCCACCCAGACATTGGCGAGCAATATGCGTGTGTGTATATGTACGATATACGGCGGGTGGGGCGGGGGGCGGGGAAGGGGTACGTCGGGGATTTGAGTTCCTCGGGGCTGGCCGACCGACCTCGTTGGTTCGCGCTTCAGAGTGCTGGGGCCCGCTCGCCACGCTCCTTGGGTCACGAGATCTCTCACTCACGGGTCTCCCCCCGAACCTCCACCCGACCCACCGCCCACGCCGCCGCCGCCCGCCCCGCCGTCACCCTCCTCGGCCGACCACGACGCCCTCGCCAGCGGCGCATCCTCGCCGAAGGAGCCGCGCACCCTCTCGAGCGCGCGGCGGGAGAGGGGCGAGAGCCACGCGCAGGAGGACGGCGGCGCTGCAGCCTCAGTCGTCGGCGAGGCCCCACAGAAGCGCTGGAAGGAGCGGACGCGGCCGCCGCCGGTGACCTCCCAGAGCTGGTGCATGATCACCTCCTGGCCGCCCGTGGGCTGCTCGCCGTTGAGCAGGGTCGGCGTGTGGCGGATCTGGACGGCCACCGAGCCGTCGAGGTTCTGAAGGCCCAGGGGGGGGGGGGGGGGGGTATGGACATTTCGTGCCCGTGGAGTGGACGTGTCGTGACCGTGTCGTGGCCGTGTCGTGGCCGTGGAGTGGACGTGTCGTGACTGTGTCGTGGACGTTTCGTGAACGTGTCGTGGCCGTGCAGTGGCCGTGTGAGTCGTGGACGTGTCGTGGACCTCGAGCACGTAGTCGATGTGGTACGCACTCGTGTCGTACTTGGAGAAGATGGCGCGGTCCCACATGAGAAAGTACTTGATGCTCGGGAGTTGGAACCTGCTCACAGGGCGCATCCACGACACACGTCAACAGCGGCCGCACCTTGATGTGGGGTGGCGGAGGCTTGATGTGGGCGAGAGTGGGCACACCTCGGCAAGGAGGCCGGCGTGGCCGCCCCCTCGATGGAGAGCTCGATGGAGACGAAGGCGTCGGGCGAGAACATGGACTCCGCCATCTGAGACAGAGTCGGGAGGCGCTGTGCGTGAGCGCGGGCGGGCGTGGTGCTGGGTATGGGGCGTAGGCGAGAGGGCGAGAGTGTGAGCGCTCGCCGTCTCGCCGCTCGCGGTCCGGAACAGGCCGGTCAGCCAGTGGTTGAGCACACGCTTCACGACCGGCACAGGAGCCTCGCCGAGCGGGCGGTCGATGATGCTGCGCTTGCGCTTGCTCCTGCGCCGCAGGAGCTCCTCCGTCGCGATGGAGGCGAGGTGGTCGAGTGCGCCCGAGCTCGTCGGCGTCGACTTGCCCGGCAGGTCTTCGTCGCCGTCGCCCACGCACATCCCAGGCTTGGAGCAAAGAGCCGCGTAGCGTGCGACGCACCTGCTCCACTCCTCCCGGCGTGCCGTCGACTTGCCCCACCCTTGCGGGATCGCGATCGTCCGTTCCATCTCGTTCCAGCCACCTTGGCCAAAAGCGCTCGCCTGTTGCACCTTCTCTATGTGAAAAATGTTGAGTCGCCATCGCTGCCATGGTTCCTTGTTACCATTCGGGTGCCCCTGGGAGGACGTCTGCAAGCCCCAGGCGCCTCACTGTCACAACAACAACAACTCACTCACACACAACAACTGTCTAACACAGGCCTCATCTTTGTGTCGTGGGTGGCTGCGCATTTTGCCACCCATCACCCTCATGGTCACCATTCAACAACAACATCTCTCCCATTCAACGAGGCCTCTGATTTGCTCCAGCCGTGCGGGATGGCGAGCGTACGCATGCTGCCCTGCCTGTTCCAGCAGCCACCTTGGACCAAAAGCGCTCGCTGGTTGGACCTTCTCTATGTGAAAATGTTTTGTCGCCATCGCTGCCATGGTTCCTTGTTACCATTCGGGTGCCCCTGGGAGGACGTCTGCAAGCCCCAGAGGCCTCAACACTGTCACAACAACAACAACTGTCTGTCACAGGCCTCATGTTTGTGTCGTGGGTGGCTGCGCATTGGGCAGTTGCCATCTCTCCTATCACCCTCATGGTCGCCATTCAACTCGGCAGAGAAGGCGTCTAGCAGCCCCGCCATCTTCTCTGCCGCAGGGCGAGGTGCAGGATGAGGTGAAGCAGGTCTGAGTTACGAAACGAATGAGATGCGAGGTGACATTACCTTACTCGGAAAAATCGCGGCCATGAACGGCGGCCGGACTCTCCTGCCTTGGGAACAGCGTTCTCGAGGCACAGGTGGCGCGAACACAGACGAGTGGCTCAGAAGGCCCCGACGGGCACAGGACGGGCAGTGCCAGTGGTGGGGTCTGGCGGGTGGCAGAGGCGACGACAAGGGCCGCTATACAAAACACCCCGCCCGGGGGGACCCCACACCCCAGACGAGACGCACCAGCCTCTCTTCCGCACTTCAGACACATCGCGATCGGCCACGACCGAACGCACATGGACCACGGGCCGGTGCGTGTTGCGTCGCGCACGAGAGCGCTTGCCAGTGAACGCAAAGCGACTCTTCTCTACTTCTTCGCCTTGGCCTTCTTCGCCGGCGGGGTGAAGACAACGAGGAGGTTGAGGATGAGAAACACCACGCCAATGCCGATCTGCGGGATACACATGTTGAACGGCGTCACGGCATTGACGCCCGGCCCGGCAGTCTTGTAGTAGAACGCCACCTGGATGAACAGGGGCAAGCTGAGGGTGTTCCACACGAGGTACTGCTTGCAGGCACTTTCATACGGAACGCCAAAGGCGTACGGCCCGAGCACGATCATGATGAACAGCAGACCGACGACCCGCGCAAAGAACGTTTGGAACTCGCTCGTCTCCGTGAAGTAGGCGATCGGAGACTCCGGACCGTAGAAGAAGTTGACCATCGGGAACATCGTGAACCCAAAGCCGCCGTAGACGGCGGCCACATGAGCATGCAGAAGGTGGAGGCGCCGACCATCGCAATCACGCGTGCGCGGAAGAGGTAAAGAGAAAATGAATTCGCACGACGGCTTCTAGAGCTCTATGCTTCTCACAGGAAAAGAGAATTTAAACAAGACAACTCTCTCTCACAGCACACAGGCTCGACACAGGTGCGAACTGGAAAAGAGAAACTCCGCAACGGGCCATCCTTTCCAGGCTGCCCGAGCTGGTGCGCCGCGCGGCCGGCAGCGGTTGCTATTTTGTGACGGCCCTGGCGAGCCGCGGTTGCTACTTTGTGACGGCCAGCCACCACTCCGTTCGCGATGATCAACCCGCTCTCGCTCGTCGCCGCCGCCGTCGCAGTCGTGGTCGGCATTCGCTGTGCAATACTTGGTTGCAAACGTCCAGCCAGCAGCTCTTCGGTCGAGATAGCGCCGGGTGTCCGCATGCCTCTTGTATTAAACGGCATGTCCACGGACCACGGCCTGTGGCTCGCGTCCGGCGGTCGCGGCATAGACACTGCGTTTTTGTATGGCGATGAGCTGCAGCGGCACGTCGCGTCGGGAATCGCCGCGTCAGGCGTGGAGCGCGAAGAGGTCTTTGTCACAATCAAGGTCAACTGCTGCCCGACCGATCGGTGCAGCCGCTTCTGCGCACACCCGCCACGCCCGACATCGGCGCCGCCGATGTCTGTGTACAACGGGTCGGAGATGCTCGAGCATAGCCTGGCGATGACAGGGCAGAGGTACGTCGACCTCGCGCTGCTCCACTTCCCCTGCTCCAGCTGGGACGACACGCTCGCCATGTACCGAGACCTGGAGGCGGCCCGAGACCGCGGCTCGCAGGCCTAGATGCGGCAACACAGCTCTCCCGGGCCAGCTAGGGAGGAGGCCAGCTCCACCGTGCAAGCACTGCCCCGCATCCCTGCCAGGCTTGGCGCGTGCAATCGGCGTCTCGAACTTCAACGCGAGCGCGCTCAAGCGTCTTCTCCGGCACGCCCGCACCAAGCCGGCGGTGGTGCAGAACGCGCTCTCCGTCGCCGGCCACCCGGCGCCGCACAGGGGCGAGGGGACGGCGTGCTCCGAGGGCGCGCCGCTCTACGGCAGCGACGACGCGACCCTCCGCTTCGCGCGGCGGCACAGGATCACCTTTGCCGCCTACTCGCCGCTCGGGTCGATCAGCAGAGTCGACGTGCTCGGCCACCCTGTCGTCCGAGAGGTTGCCGCGGCGCACGGGAAGACGCCGGCGCAGGCAGACCCGTCGGGGTGCCTTGTCCCACCTCGACCCACGTCCACGACGTGTCCATGTGCCACCTGCAGGTGGCCCTCAAATGGCTTGTCCAGCAGGGCATCGCGGCGGTGACGAATACGGCGAGGCCCAAGCATGCGGCTGAGGCGCTCGACTTGGGCAGCTTCACGCTCTCGGCGCGAGAGATGCGCGCGCTGAGCAAGGCGAGGTGAGTGTGGAGCCCTTTGGCGTTTTATATCGTACTAGTACGCGGCATGTGCACGCACATACAAAATACATCATCTCAGGCGAGAGCCGATCGAGAGAGAGACAAGGCCATGAAAAGAGGCCCCGGGGCGGGGCCGGGGGCGGGACCGCGCGTGCCGCCTCAGGTGCAGCACACCATGACTCAACGAGAGCTGTGAACTCGCGGGCAGCTTATCTAGAGCCGCTGTACAGCGCCAAGCCGTCGCGCTTCATGTTCTCTAGGCCGTCTCGTCGATGCCGCAGGCCAAGAGCAAAGCGTCCAGTGCCAGCCTGCCCTCGTCGGAAGCGCTGAAGCCGTGCTTCACCTGCAGCTGCGACATCCGCGACAAAACTTCTTCGCCCGCTCGGCCCGGAAGTGCTTCGGCTATGCGGCTCCAGCCCGCGCCGTTGCGAAACATCAGAAGGAGGACCAGATCTTCGTCGGGGCGCCAAGCCCGCCACCTCCCGTCGACGTGGCGCTGCGCCGCCTCCACCTCCCGCTCCGCCGTCACCACCTCAGGCTCCGCCGCCCTCACAGGCTCCACCTCGACCATCACGGAACGATGCGAACTTCCGAGAGTCACGTTGGAGACTTCCGAGAGGATGGCCATGCCGAATAGTGACCTAACGGCGTGTGTGTGTGTAATCCACCTTGGGGATGGGATCGATGAAATGCGATCGAACGAATTCGAAAGGCGTGTCAACCTTCCGCCTTGTTCATGGCCGGTCCACAAACCGCGATCATTTTTTTCTTTCGACACTTACTTTGCCACTCTTACAAAGGAGGGATGCGATGCGTGGCATTCATTGACAGATCAATAGGCGCGATACAGGTTGGATGGCCTCCTTCCTTGGCACCTCCCCTTTGCCAGTCAGTGGGTGCAGCGAAAACTCGCGAGAGTTTCTGGGCTCTCACACCACCGCGCCTAGGGTTCTCGAGGACTATATGAAACAGAACGCTGTTTTTCTTCATTGAGTCGCGCCAGTTCCAGTTCATGACATGCCGCTCCCACCTGGCGCTCGGCGTGCTTCCCGGGCCGCAGCCGCAGTCCAGCAGGTGGACAAGGCGGCTTGGCTGCTCGACGGCTTCAGCCCTGCGGCCGAGGCCGGGCTATGCTGCTCAGCCCGAGGTGGGCAGCGGCCGAGGTGGTGTGCCACTGCAATCCACTGATTTCTATAGGGCTTGGTGGACGCCGGCGAGACGGTGCTTCAGCAGATCTCGACGTACTGGGAGGTTGCAAAAGCCTGCGGCGTTGCTGTCGGCTGGTCCTGGTCCATCGCCCTCAAGGACACGTTTGGGGAGGAGCTGCCGGGTCTCGCCTCGTTTGCTGACATCATCTACGCGGTGAACCTGCCCGCCAGCCGCCAGCCGATGAGCCATCCCTAGTCTGGCCCGCCTATTGGCGATAGTCTGAACTCTCTTCCTCGGCCCCTCAACGCTTTGCACGTTGCCAGGTGGCCATCACCCTTCTTACTCCCTGGATGATCACAACCATCAACCAGCACCAGCGCGACCCGCGCGGATCTTTTACCTGTGCGTCTCCCGGGACGCGCTTCCCGAATCGTGTCGGTCCTTCGAGCACGCCGTACGCCACCCTAGGATTCGGCACGTACTTTCTATCCTCCGCCATGTCGTCTTCATGGTCCTTTCCTCCGTCCGTCGCCGCAAAGTGTGTGAATCGTGTGAGACGTGCAGCGCGAGGCATGTCTGCGCTACTTTCACGTTCCAGGGCTCGTCCCTTCCCCGACCGCAGCGGCTCGCTGTCGTTTCCAACTGAAGTGCCCGCCGTTCTCCATGGCGCGCGTAGCTATGACAGGGACCGCGGCCGCGGACCCGGCGGCGGACGGGGCTGGCGCGCAAGCGCCGGCCACCGTCGTGCCGCCGGGGATGCGCAGCGGACGCTGGAATAGCTCCGATCGCGCGCAACTGGAGGACGCGGTGAGTGTCGCAAGGCTGTTCGGTGCGTCTTGTGTCAGGGTGATGAGGCCTGGCTACGCGACCATCGAGGTCGACCTGAAGCACGAGAAGGCCGCGGGCGACCGCGAGTCGGTGCAGGCGGCGGAGCGCTCGTACATCGAGCGCACCGCGCCGAAGAAGAAGGAGCCCACCAAGGAGCAGCTCGCGGCTCGAGCCGCGGCACGCAAGGCCAAGAAGGACCGGCAGAAGGCGCGCCGGGCGACGGAGGCTGGCGAGCGCGCCGCGAGCGAGGCCGAGCGCGCGGAGGCCCCGCGGGCGCAGCTGCGCGAGAACATCCAGTACGTGATGGCCGGGCTGCGGTCTGCAGCTGCGCAGGCGCGCAGCCAGGCCGGGTCCAAAATGGGGGTCGAATACTCGCTGCCCCCGGAGAGGGACGACGGGTATCGACGCGGCCCCAGCAAGGTGTACGCCACAGTTCCCCAGGGGACCGTGGCGACGACGGTCGCCCCGGACTGGCTCGCGAACGAGCTGGCCGGGCGCGGCAAGATTGATGCGGCATGCCGCGACCGCATAGTCATGCACCTGATGACGGCCGCCGGCGCCTCGGCGCCGGCCGACGCCGTGTTCAGGTTCACGGCTGGCGACGCGATGCAGACCGAGGACGACGACGAGGACGCTGACCGCTCCGAGGATTATTCCGACGACGGGAGGGCGTCCGACTTGTAGCTGGCCTCACCCATATCTTACCCTCTGCCCCCCCCTCCTGCTACCCCCCAGGCTAGATGGTCACAGATAGCCCCACACAGCCCCTTACCCCTTCACCCTCGCCTCGCTGCTTGGTGTTTCTGAACACGTAGACGACCACGCTGTGGGGGTTGTGTTATAGGAGTAGGAGTGGGGTGCAGGTTGCTCACCCACGGCACCGGGCCGGTGCTTGCACTTTGAATGCCGTGGGGCTCCTGCCCGTGTCCCGGGCGTGGAGATGCGAGGGTCGCCCCCCCTTGCCCCACCACTTTGTGTGTGTGGAGACGTTTACCTTACCTTACCTTACCTGTCGTTTCCCATCTTAATTCGCGTCCCTTTGCCGTCCGTCAGCTCTCCCCCCGTCTCAAATTCGTCGTATCGGAGCAAGAAGCGCGTTAGGGGGTCCTCCTCCTGTAGCTCCCCATACTCTGATCGCGCTCGCCCCGTGTCCGTATGGTAATCCCACAAACAGCTCGTAGTCTTCTTTCTGCCAGTTTATGTGTCTCTGGGGCGCTCCCTCTGGGAACAGTGTCTCATCCGCCCCGAGGCTCCCCTCCTGTCGCTCCCTCTCCTGTCTCTCCATCATCGTTTTCACCGCGTCCGCCGTGATCTTATTTTGCTCGGGTATCTCCCCCTCCCATGTCGCATTCGTATCGAGGCCCGGGGTCCCCTCTTTATCACTCGATTGTCCCCTTCCCCTCTCGACCCCAGGTGCGTGCCGCTGTCTTGCGCCGGTTTCTTCCCTCCGAGGTAGAGCGTCCTGTGGCCTTCCCCTCCACTCGGATGTCCGTCCTGGTTCGCCCTTCTTCGAACGTGTGTTCTGTCATGTTGGGGCCGTGTGCGGTGTGTGCACACCCCGTTTACCTCCCTGCTGTATTCGATGAATCGATCGAGGACATCGCTCCATGACGGTGCATTACCTTTTCCATCGCACGTCTCT
Source organism: Emiliania huxleyi CCMP1516 (assembly GCF_000372725.1). Classification (NCBI taxonomy): domain Eukaryota; phylum Haptophyta; order Isochrysidales; family Noelaerhabdaceae; genus Emiliania; species Emiliania huxleyi. The sequence continues at coordinate 265,083 of NW_005195220.1, forward strand.
AGTGCTCTGTCCGCTTGCGCTGCCTCCGGCCCCGTGCCTAAACACGCCTCCGTGGCTCGGGTTACACCAATCCTCGCTACCCAACGCGGCCAAAGGATATCCACCTCGAGAACCTCGAGAACCGTGCCTAGTGTCGTGCGAGGCAGTGTGTGTAAAATTCTTTAATTTGGCCTTGTGACAACGCCGCCGCCGACAACGCCGCCGCCGACAACGCCGCCGCCGACAACGCCGCCGCCGACAACGCCGCCGCCGACAACGCCGCGGGACATTGTCCGACCATGTGGCCCGTTTACACCGCTCCTCCGGCCGGAACGTCTCGCGACGACGCTGGCCACGTCGGAGGCCTCGGTGGCGGCCGCGGTGCGCTCGAGGCGCTCATTGCTCGCTCGGCGGCCAGTGCCTCCGCTGGTGCCAGCGCCGCCGCTGCCGAGGAGTCACCAGCAGCAGAGGCGACGCCAGCGAATCTGGAGGTGGAGATTGCGTACACTCGACAGCCGAGCTCCGCGGCGCGATGTGGCGCCCGTGCCGGCGCCGGCGGTTTCTCGCTGCTCGAGAGCACCTTCCGAAAGCAGCACGGGGCCATCCCGTGCGACTTCGACCCGAGCAGCCTCGGCTGGGAGCCCGCGAGGCTTCCGTCATCCGACCTCCACTGCCAATTCAGTCAACTACCCGCCCGTCCATAGGCTGCGAACTCGTGAGGGTTCCAGACGGCGTCGCCCGTCAGCTCAGTTGAGAACTCGTCGCGCGTCCATGTCGCATAGGCTGCGAGCTAGTGAGGCTCCCCTGCTCCGTGCGAGACGCGAGGGCGCTGCAGCCGCCCCCTTCGCTGGCCACGCACGGCTTCGAGCTCGTCTCTCCTCGGCCGCGCCTCACGCCTCTCCCTGCCTCGCGACCCCCACGGAAATGCGCGACCAATAACTGCTGTGAGTGGTTCTCGACGCAGGCCGCGCCTCACCTCGCTGCCTCCCGACGCCGCCGACGCCGAAGGCGCTGCTCCCCTGCAGCTGCACTACGCCGAGATGGCGGCGGCCGCCGCCGCCGCCGCGGGCGCGAGCGCGGCGGTGGCGTACTGCCACGTGCGCCGGTCTGCGCAGGAGAAGGTGGTGCGGGGGGCGGCGGGGGGGCTGTACGGCTTCTACGCGCACACCGACCAGGCGCGGGGGTGGGCGTATGAGAGTCGACAACGAGTGACAAGGAGTCATCACACGTTGATAAACAGCGTAATAGGTCGTGATTTAGTAACGCGGTGATGGGTAAGAGAGTAACAACCAATGGACTGCCTTGTGTGGAACACTTTTGGGTTCTGTCGTCTGAATGATTGCTACTGATTGGTGGACAGGCCGAGGGGTCGTGGGCGGCGAGGCTGCCCGAGCTGGCCAGCTGCGTGTGGGGCGGGGCAGGGGCCTCTCGGGGCGTGAAGAAGCCACAGCGATTCGCTGATTGATGTTAGGTGTCTGCTGGCGGGGGATGGGCTGAGCAGCGATCGCCAGAGAGTGTGGAGTGACTCAGTCACCGCTGCATCAGGTTGCCGCGGGCGTGTGGGAGGAGCAGGCGATGCCATGCTCCCTCGCGAGTGGCCGCAATTCACTAGTTCGGACCCAACCAATCCGTTTCTTCACTCTAGCAGGGACCTCCCGGCGCTCAAGTTAATTAGTTAATAATGAATGAATTAATTCTAGCAGGGACCTCCCGGCGTCCCGCTCAGGTTAATTAATTAATAATGAGTGAATTAATTCTAACAGGGACCTCCCGGCGTCCCGCTCAAGTTAATTAATTAATAATGAATGAATTAATTCTAGCAGGGACCTCCCGGCGTCCCGCTCAAGTTCGCGCGGCGGGCGGCGGCAGCGCGACGCTACGCGGTGCTGACGGCGTGGAGGCGCCTGCGATTCGCCGAGATGAGCCGAGATCAGCCGAGATGAGCCGAGATGAGCCGACATCAGCCGAGGTTGACCGAGGCTGACGTGAGTGGTACGTTCCTTGTGTCTGTGTTGGCGCCTTTCCCTGAGAGCGCACACACCGCGCCTCGCGTGCCCCTGCCCCCGTTGTGTGTGCTCCGCAGGTGCGTGTGCCCCGTCGTCTGTGTGTGTCACGCGGAGTGACGGTGGCGGTACTAGGTACCTCGGCCCGGGCGATGTCTGCACCTCGTCCCACCTCGCGATGCTGGACCCTGTCTCGGTCGAGCCTGCCCCGCCCCCACCCCCCCCCACCCCCCCCCACCCCCTCCCCGTCGACATCTGCTTCACAGCTGCCAGCTGCGAACAGGTCGAGCCTGCCGACCTGCTGCCGTTCGAGATCGAGGCGTTTGGGCACGCGGGGCGTAACTTCCGGCTGCGGGCGCCCGAGGCGGGCGAGGCGGCGCCAGCCAAGGCGGAGGCCGAGGCGGAGGGCGCGTTGGAGGTGGCGGCGGAGGCGGAGGCGGAGGGCGCGGGAGAGGCGGAGGCGGAGGAGGAGGCGGCGGAGGCGGCGGGTGCGACAGAGGCTGCTGCCAGGCGGCTTGGAGGGGTGCCGCGCCACCGCTGGCTCTACTTCCCTTCGATGCGGGCCGACAACGAGCTGCTGCTGCTCTACGCGTACGACTCGGTCCTCGCGCCGCCCGGAGGCGTCTCACCCCCCGCCGGTCCCGGTGCTGGTCCCGGTGCGGACGGCGCTTGCTCGGGAGCGGCGCGGCGAGAGGCGCCTCTCTAGGCGGGAACAGTCCAACCTCGGCTGCATCTCGGCTGCAGCTCGGCCGCACCTCGGCCGAATAGGCGCCTTTTGGGCACCTGCCCGTCGCCACCGTCGTCCACTCCGCCTTCCCCGACCCAGCAGCAGGCCCGGCGGCGGCGGGTGAGAATGAACGCCTCGACATGTGTTCCGTTTCGAGGCCGTTTGTTTCTGTTGTAGGCGCGGCGGGCGAGAGAGAGAGTATTGACACGCGGCTGCTGCTTGTCTGGGATTAGAGGGTGAGGTAGGGAGCCTTCCCTAGTACGTAGGTCCGCCCCGTTTTGCCATATGCGCGTTGCACGGGGAGAGAGTGCGCCAGCGCCGGAGTGACTCTCGTGACGTTGCGCAATGGCGCGTGAGCGAGAGAGAGGCGCGATCCAGATGTACAGTTGAGTGTGAGTCGAGGGAGTCAAACACAAGTGTATGCGCGTGTGGTCTCCCCAAGTGGGCCACACCTCACGGTGGCTCACACGCACAAGCATACAATGTACAAGTTGGGCATACTTAGAATATTTAGACCTGCACTTCATACGGCTCTAAAGCACGCCGGGGCAGTTTTTTGGAGACACCGACGCCAGGAACGAGCTGTGTAACTCATCGCTGGGGAGCGAGATCCATCTCACTTCTCAATCCGTTCTCAAAGCCCTAACGACGGCCTGAGAGCTTATGGCTGGATGACCAGCTGCCGCCTCCGTCGTCGTCGTCGTGGCCAGACAATCCCGTATTTTGGTCCAGCGTCCAGATGCCGCGGGCGGCGCTGATGACTTCGTCGGAATATGGGAAGAATTGGGGCAACGAGAGGACCTGAGCTGTGGCCTGAGAGGCAATGCATTGATAGTGAGAGGTGAGGGTGGGTCTTAACGCACGCTGGACGTCGCGCGGGAGGAGTGTGCATAAACGCATGTGCGTGCGCACCCACTCAATCGCTTGCATTCCGGTGTCAAACGGGCTGCCTTCCTTCTCGTTGACCGGCTGCGCAGCGATGGCGGCCGGCGACATGGTCCTGCTGCCGTGTGCCACAAAGAGAGCCGCAGCGCCTGAGGGCGGGGAGGGGAGGGGGAGGAAGCCGCTTTCGTGCACGTATCCGGCGGTGCTGTGGATGGGGCGGCTTGGTTCACCGAGAATGGCAGTCACCAGCAGTGACCTCTTGACAGCACGGCGGCGGCCAGCCGTGTTGCCAGTGGCCTGCAGCACCACGTCGGCGGGTGTGATCATGGCGATCTAGCGCTCGTGCCTTTCGCGAGCAAAACCAAAAGTTCGAAACATTTTACGGCGATTATTTTGCATTCTTTCGAGGAATCCACTCCGTGCCGGCGGCCCCGTCGGTGGCGGCGCCGATCGGATCGCGTCGCGCCGGCGGGGGTGGTGACCGAGCGGGCAATGGCTCCGCTGGCCGGCGCGGGGTCAGCGCCAGCGGGGAACAGGTAAGTAAGGCGGCATCGACGCTGAACGGTCACGAAACCCACCCACCACACTGAAAGACCACCGGCCAGTTGACGACACACTCCCAGACGCCCTAGCCCGCCGATGAAGCCGGGTAGTATGTATGGAGGAATGGTAATGACCTTTCCGGATTGGTTGAACCCCGGCATCGACGGCGGGAAGAGGGAGGATCCCCGCCCCTATCCCTCAGTTTAATCCCCGAGAGGAGAGGCAGAGCCTCTGGCGCGGTGAGACCACCCGTGAGCTCTCAAGGCCGACCCCCCCTCTTCAGTTCAGATCACGAGCGGCAGCGGCGCGCGCGCGCACACACAAAGACGCTGCCCCCTCACACCCCGCACCGCACATCACACACCCGCCCCTCGTGGCCGTTCTTCAGTCTGCGGCCAGGGCGCCCTGTACCGGGCCGACCTGCGGCCGTCGCTACGTGCGGCGGGGCCCAACGCGGGGCAGCGCGCCGACGACGTCGAATGCGCCGCCGTGGCATCGCGGCGCCGACGACCAGGCTCAGAGGACGACCCCGGGTAAGCGTTCCCGTGCCTCGACATTGCCGCTGGTAGGCGCGCCGCGCCAAACCAGGCCCTCCCTCCCTCTCTCAGCATCACATCTCACATTCACTTCCAGGGCTGCGTGGCGCTGCTGCCTCACCCACGTGCACACTTGGACCTGTGGAATGAATTGAGAGCCGCGCCCCGAGGGAGTTGGTCGTAGGGGCAAGGCGGTGGCGTCCGTTGCGATATTTTTTCAACCCGTACCACCACTTTCTTTTTGAGCTAGCCTTCGACGTTATGAAACAACCACATCGCTGTCGGGGCCGAGATTCTTACTCGGGACCACAGAGCGCACAGACATCCCGCACACCCACCTCGCGCGTCGCAACGCGATCTCGGGCGATCTCGGGCGATCTCGGGCGATCTCGTGCGATCTCGGCTGCGGCGGTTTCTTTTTGTGGTGGAGTAGTGTGTTAGGCTAGTGTGCGAGTCTCGAATTCTTTTTGTGCGTCCTCGCGGGAGTCGCTTAGGCGGCTCCCGTGGTGTACCTACCTGTGTTAGTGCCAGTGCGCGCCAGTCCCGTGCCTAGTGTCGTGCGAGGGAGTTTCGTTGTAAAATTCTTTCCGTGGTGTACCTGTGTTAGTGCCAGTGCGCGCCAGTCCCGTAGGTAGGTAGGTAGAAAGCCCAGTGATCAACGTCGTAAAATTCTTTTAGTTCGCACCTGTGTCGAGCCTGTAAAAGAAAGAAAGAAAACAGACACGCCAAACGAGGGATGGGACGAGGACAGGGTCCCCACCTGCACGAGCAGGATTTTGGAAGAACGATCAGGGGGACAGGTGGGCTCTCCTGCTCCTGACAAGGGACACGACAGGCTCGCAGCGCGGTGCGCGGTGGACTCCCACATCCACTGGCGGTCTCATCTCAGTCTAGCGACCTGCCTCCAGCTTGTCGCTGGCAGTCTCTCCTGCCACAGGCACACTGACACAGGGGTGGCAGGGGCGGCGGCATGAGTCTCCCACATACTATGCGGGCCTCACTAGAGGTGCGGCCTGTGCGTGTCCTCGCCCTTGAGGGGGGAGGGGAAGGGGCTGTGTGTCTGTGCATGTGTGTGTGTGTGTGTGTGTGTGTGTGTGTGTGTGTGTGTGTGTGTGCGCGCGCGTGTGCGTGTGCGTGTGCGAGCCGCCCTGAACGCCACGAGCGCGCCGCGAGCGCCGTAGCGCCGGCGAGCGCCGTCGGCAGCGCGCGACCGCCACCCAAAAGCGGAGGTACATCAGGAGCCGCAGCCGGCCTGCGTTATCAGCCCCGCAGCCGCGGTGGCGCGACCGGACCGCGGTCGCTCCAGGCGCCTTTTGGCCCCGGTTCGAATCGCGGTTGGCGCGCGCCCTCGCGGAGCGACGCGTGGCGCGCGACGCGCGCGCGTGCGCGTGCGCGCCTGTAAAAAGAAAGAAAGAAAACGGACAACCCAAGGGAGGGATGGGAGGACGGCACGCCGCCACCACACAGGGATTTTAAGGAGAGGGGTGTGGTGCACTAGCCGTCGCCCACCCTTGGGCGTCCGCCTCTTCCTATCTCTCTTCGCAGTCTCTCTCCGATTCTCGCTGCGACCTTCGCGCCTGTGTGCTGTGAGAGAGCAGGTTTAAATTCTTTTTGTGATGTGCGGCATGGTCTCGAATGGTCGGGCGAGCGAGCCAAGCAGCGACGGCCGGGCAGGGGCGGGCGGCGCTTCCTCGGGCGCGGCAGCGGCAGCTGTGGACGCGCCGCTGCTCGGCCAGCGCGTCGTGCTCGGCGGGCTCTCTTCCCGTCCCGAGCTTATCGGGCAGCGGGGCGTGGCGGAGAGCTTCGAGGGCGGGCGGTACGCTGTGGCGCTCGAGGGCGGCGGCGAGAGCGTGCGGGTGCGGCCGGGCAATCTGTCGCCGGCGGTGTCGAGCAGTGCCGCGGCAGCCCCCGATTCGGTCGTGGCAGCAGCTGAGCGAGGCGAGGAGAAGGCGGTGCTGACGTGGCTCGAGGGCGGCGGGCGGCCCGACGCGACGTACGAGAGAGGCGAGGTGAGCGGCCTCACGCTGCTGATGGGCGCCACCAACAACGGCCAAGAGCGGGTGGTCGAGCTGCTGCTGCGGCACGGCGCATCGGTCAACCTGCAGAACAGCATCAGCGGCACCGCGCTGATGATCGCCGCCAGCCAAAGCCGCGAGCGGGTGGTCGAGCTGCTGCTGCAGCACGGCGCGGAGGTCGACCTGCTGAACAGCAACGGCTACACCGCGCTGATGCACGCCGCCATCGACGGCCACGAGCGGGTGGTCGAGCTGCTGATACGGCACAGCGCTAAGGTCGACCTGCAAGACAGCGACGGCATCACCGCGCTGATGTTCGCCGCCGGCAACGGCAACGAGCGGGTGGTCGACTTGCTGATCCGGCACGGCGCGGAGATCAACCTGAAGGACAGCAAAGGCGGCACCGCGCTGATGCACGCCGCCTTCTTCAACCAACCCGCCGTCGTGCTCCGCTTGCTTCGGGCGGGCGCAGACGCGGCGGCGCGCGCTGAGAACGGCAAGACGGCGCTACAGTGGGCCAAGGAGAAGGGCCACGCCGAGTGCGTCGAGATCTTGGCTGAGGCGGAGGCGGCTGCAGACGGCCGGGCAGCGGCGGAAGGCGCTTCCTCGGGCGCCGCAGCGGCAGCTATGGACACACCGCTGCTCGGCAAGCGAGTCGTGCTCGGCGGCCTCTCTTCCCGCCCCGAGCTGAACGGGCAGCGGGGCGTGGCGGAGAGCTTCGAGGGCGGGCGGTACGCTGTGGCGCTCGAGGGCGGCGGCGAGAGCGTGCGGGTGCGGCCGGGTAATCTGTCGCCGGCTGCGGCGAAGCGGGCGCCGAGCGGTGGCGTGGCAGTCTCCGATGCGGTCTGGGCAGCGGCTGGGCGAGGCGACGAGGCGGAGGTGCTGGCGTGGCTTGACAGTGGCGGGCGGGCCGACGCGGCGTACGAGCAAGGCGGCGTGAGCGGCGTCACGCTGCTGATGCGCGCCGCCAACAACGGTCAAGAGCGGGTGGTCGAGCTGCTGCTGCGGCACGGCGCGGAGATCAAGCTGCAGGACAGCGTCGGCTGGACCGCGCTGATGCACGCCGCCAGCAACGGCCGCGAGCGGGTGGTCGAGCTACTGCTGCGGCGCGGCGCGGAGGTCGACCTGCTGAACAGCGACGGCTTCACCGCGCTGATGCTCGCCGCCAACTGCGGCCACAAGCGGATGGTCGAGTTGCTGCTGCGGCACGGCGCTGAGGTCAACCTGCAGAACAGCAACGGCGTCACTGCGCTGATAGCCGCCGTCAGCAACGGCCACGAGCGGGTGGTCGACCTGCTGATACGGCGCGGCGCTGAGGTCATCCTGCAGAACAGCGTCGGTGCCACCGCGCTGATGACCGCCGCCATCTTCGACCACCCCGCCGTCATGCGGCGCTTGCTGCGGGCGGGCGCAGACGCTGCAGTGCGCGCTCGGGACGGCAAGACGGCGCTGCAGATGGCCAAGGAGAAGGGCCACGCCGAGTGCGTAAAGGTCTTGGCTGAGGCGGAGGCGGCGGCTGAGAAGGTGGCGAAGAAGGCGGCGTGGGTTGCGGGGTCGGAGGCGAGGGAGGCGGAGAGAGCGGTGGCAGAGGCGGAGGCGGCGCGGCATGCCGAGGCGCTGCTGGCGGAGGAGGAGGCGGAGAAAGAGGAGCGCGCCAATGAGAGCAAGAAGGGCAAGAAGAAGAAGAAGAAGAAGAGCGGCGGCGGCGAGGCAGACAACGCGGCGCCTGGCCCCAGCGCCACCGCCGATTTGCCGCCAACCCCACCGCCAGCCCCATCTCCTCCGCCCGCCGACGCAGCCGCCATCGCTGCGGCGGACGAGGCGCTGCAGCAGGCCGTGGCCGCTGGCTCGTACGAGGGCGTAGCCAGCGCGCTGGAGGCGTGCAGCGGCGTCGCGAGCCCGGCCGTGCTGGCGGCGGCGAAGCGTGCGCGCGACAAGCTCAAGGAGGCGCGGAGGCGGGACAGCCAGCGGCTGCGCAAGGCGCATGGCGCGGCGATGGGCGCGCTCAAGTCGCTCGACACAGCGGACAGCCCCTCCGCGCTCCGAGCAGGCATCGCTGCCGCCAAGGCGCACGTGGGCGTGCTGCCTGCTTTGGCCGAGGAGGTGAGCGCGGCAGAGTCGAAGCTGGAAACTCTGTCTGTCGCCGAGCCGGCCGCGGCGGAAGAGGCGGCTGTTGCTCGGCCCGTCGAGATAGCCCTGTCGGACCTCACCGCGGCTACCGACGGGTTTGCAGAGGGCAAGCTGATTGGCAGCGGCGGCTTCAGCCACGTCTACGAGGCGTCGGCCGACCTCCACCTCTCCCTCGCCGCGCCGCCGCAGCTGCGCCACTTGCCGCTCGTCGTGAAGCGGGCAAAGTCGGGGCAGTCGGGCGGCTTGTCACGGGCGGAGCTCGAGGTGAAGCTTCTCAAGGCGGTGAGTCACCCGCACCTGCTGCCGCTGCTCGGCTACTGCCTCTCGCCCGACGGCGTCTGCCTCCTCTCGCCACTGATGCGCGGCGGCTCGCTCGAGGCGCGGCTGCGTATCTCGGATCCCGACCGCGCGGCGCAGCTCCGGCGGCTGGGCATGGAAGAGCCGCCGAGGCCGCTGACGTGGCGGCAGCGCGTTCGCATTGCTTGCGAGGCGACCGAGGCGCTCGTCTACCTCCACTCGAAGGGCATCGTGCACCGCGACGTCAAGCCGGACAACATCCTGCTCGACGAGAAGCTGACCGCCGTCCTCGCCGACACGGGCTTCGCCAAGGACCAGCGTCCCGACGCGTCTGTCCGCTGCCGCTCGACCGCCCTTTACATGTCCACTGGCTACCTCTGCCCCTCCATCTCCAAGGGGGGCGAGTACTCACCAAAGACGGACGGCTACGCCATCGGGATCACCCTCCTCGTCTGCCTCACCAACCGGTCCGAGGTGCAGCTCACCGACCGGTGCGAGGACGAGTTCGAGGAGGACTGGACCGACATCGACGCGGCGAAGCTCTCGGACGTGGCTGCGGGCTGGCCAGTCGACGCGGCGCGCGCAGTAAAGGACCTCGCGAAGGCGGGAGACGGGCACAGGAGCCTCTGCCACGACAGCCTGCGCAAGCGGCCCACACTGCCCGAGGCGCTCACGACGCTGCGGGCGCTGCTCTCTGGCGCGCAGGGCGGGGCGGGGGTGGAGGAGGCTGCGCCGGCACCTGGAGACGAGGCCGCTGCGTTAGCCGCCCGCACCACCGGCTACGAGCCTTCGCCGCTCTCGGTGCAGGTGCGCGGCATGCGCACGGGCGGCGACGCGCAGGCGCGCATCCAGGGCAACATGCTGCTCGCCTTCAACACGCTGATGCCGCGCCTCGACGCCGTCTACGCCTCGCGCTCTGCGGCGGCGCCCGACGGCTTCGAGGAGCGCATCAACTTTTGGCACCGCGAGTGCGGCTTGCCGACCGAGCTGCGGAGCCAGCTGCACTCGCTGCGCATCTGGGCGAACGCGGCGAGGCACCACGACGCGGCGAGGTGGCGGAGGGACGGGCCGCGCAGCGAGGGGGAGGCGTCGCGGCTCGTGGCGGCGGTGACGGAGGCGATCGGGGCGCTCGAGGGGTAAAAATATTTGCGTGTCCGAAGTACCCATGTGTCCCAAACCGCGCTATCTTATCTTGGGTCATGAAGCTCACTCTGGCTCATACCACGGCTCTTATGGCCTCATACGCTCATACACACGTCTTTCTCACTCTCACACACCGCCGGCACGCACTCCCACTTCACACATGTCAAGCACAGCCCCATCAGAGCAAAGCCCTGCTCAGAACAGGCAAGGAGCACCACTTGGTGACCCAGGTAGCCTCTGGCTTGCCACTGCATTGACTCGGCTCCTCCCAATGCGTGTCGTGCACCACCCCACGACAGCACACCGACGGCAAGCTTTGACGTCTGTCTGTTGGACCTGCTGCTGTGGCCACAGCCGCCCCTCACAAGCAGCTTGCATCACGGCTCGACACTGGGCCCGCTCATATCGGTCGTGGCGGCGTGTGTGAAGGATGCGCGCAGCGCGGCCGAGCCGCTGGCTGGCACCGCCGCTTGAACGTCCGAGATGGCCGCAGCACAGGCCACGCGTCGCGCCGCCGGCCAAACCCAGCCGGTTGGCGGTCGAGTCGGTCGAGCTGGTGGGGCCGGCGAAGAGGTTTGGGTCATATATGGCCAGGGCATCCTATACGGATAGGACAGCAAGCGACACGCCACACACACGCGCGCGCTGACGACGACACGCACACCAATTCACACAAGCCAGGCTCGCGAGACGCAGCTCACACAGCTGGTCAACGACGCACACACCCACGAACCACACTTGGTCGAGACCACCTGTCGTACATCACACGCCACCCCGTGGCAAACCCTCGAGTCGCGGCCGCGCTACATGCGCGACGCGTTACCGGCCGCAACCTTGGGGCAACCGAGCGCCTTGGTTGGGCAGTCCCACCTACTCTCGGGTCACCTCGGGTCACCTCGGGCAATCTCGGGCGATCTCGGGAGCGATCTCGACCCCATTTCCAGGGCGATCGCGCCCGGCACAGCAGCGCGCAGCCCAGCATCCGGACGAGCCACGAGGGAAGGGGTGGCAAGCGGTCCCTCCGCCGAGCGTGCAGCGCGCCTCGTGCCGGGGGATGAGAGGTGGGCGGAGAGGGGCGGAGGGCGGCGGAGGGGGGCGGAGAGGGGCGGAGAGGGGCAGAGGTGAGCCGAGGTGAGCCGAGGTGAGCGGAGAGGCACGCGCAGGAGAGGGGCGGAGAGGTGGGGGGGGGGGGGGGGGGAGGGGAAAGGAGCCCAAAGCGAGCAAGCAGCGCGCCTCGTGCCGGGGTCTTGCGGCGTGGGGGGTGTGCCTTGCATTGTCGGGGGCACAATCGCACATCCGCGCCGCGCGGAGCAAGTCCCGCGCTGAGTCAATCCGGAAGAAGCCGCCGCCCTCGCTGTCGGCGGGCGACGGCGCCACCACCTGAACCCCGGGTAGGCTCGGGACAATCTCGTGTCATCTCGGGTCGCATCTCGCGTGACCTCGGGCGATCTCACGCCACCTCGCTGCGGTAGAGCGTGCCGTAGGCTGTGAGTAGCGCGCGCGCGTAGCTCACCGCCGCCGCATGGGTCAGACGCGAGCCTAACGAACCCGCGGAATCCTCGTCACTCACTAGTGAATTGAGCACCGTCGAGACGGCAGGTGCGCGCGTGCGAACGCGGCCGCCGCCCGCCCCAAGCGGCGCCGCTGCGTGCCGTCGGAACGCAGCGCGCGGAGCAGCGGCACCTATTCACACCTCGGAAGTGTGAATGGTCGAAGAGAGGATAGAAGAAAGGGAGGGGGAGGGGGAAAAGGGAATGTGGGGTGGTGGTGCTGGGGAGGGGGTGGGTGGGGGGGGGCGCCAGCTGCTGCCGCACGCTGCGCACGGCCGTCTCTCCGCCGCCGGTGCCGAACCCTCCCGGCAAGGTGAGGTAGTGCACGCCTGTTCACAGCCAGGAGCTGTGAAGAGACGCTCTGCGCTGCACGCCGCACCGCTTGTTTGCAGAAGTGGGTCCCGCCTGTTCACAGCAGCGGGTGTGAAGAGGCGCCGTTCACACAGCAAGCGGTCATTACCTGCCAGAGTGCTCGCCGGACTTCAGCAGCGGCTCGAAGAACTCGTGGGACTGGTGTTGGACCTAGTATAATAAAAAGAATGAAAACAAGAATACGACGATGACGAAGAAGCTTAGCTCGTGCGACTAGTGCGTGACCTACGTGCGGAATACGCCAGCCTCGGGGCGGGAAGACGGTCTTGTGTCTTCAGAGCCCCGCGTGAGTACGAGCGAAGCAATGAACACAGCTGAACACAGCGGGAGACGGTCGAATGACTTGGAATGCAAGAGTACGGCTTCAGACTCTAGGGTGCTGGACGTGCACAACGGCGGAGCCGCACGCCAGCAGCTGGCGCAGCCGGTTCGAGTAGCCAAACCCCGGCACCGACAGCAATACCTAACCGCGGACCGACAACCCGCGTTTGCCTTGCTCCTTCTCTCGTGGCTGCCGAGCCCCGACAGCAAGACCTGGAAGCGGCACGCATAGTCGGGCGGCAGCTGGGCGCTGAAGTTGCCCCAGCCTACGGCGTGCGAGCCACCAATCAGCAGCCGGCACGTGTGAACGCTGGGCGCTGGCGTTGCCCCAGCCGACGCCGAGCCGCGCGTAGCTCCGCTTGGCGCGCTCCACGTCATGCGGGTTGACAAAGCCGCTCCTGAAGGGACAGTTCCGGGAAGGCTCGGAAGGGGAGGCTCGGCGTCGTGCGGGCTCTGACTGCCGCCAGGTAGTGAGGTGTAGAAGAGCAGTTCGATCCGTGAGTGGGCGCCCGGCGCTAGGGGAAAGACGTGAGCGCGGCCACGAGCGCCGCTCCTGCCGAAGCCGACGTCGAGGACGTGCAACAACTCCCCGTGCGTGCGGTTGAGGGGCAGCAGCGACTGGCGGCTGATGCCCGTCGAGCAGGCGCCGCCAAAGTACGCGCGCGCGTCCCTCTGCTCCCACCCCCATGCGGCGGCGGCGCGCTCGAAGCGCGGCTGCATCTGGCACCACGGCGGCGAGTGGTACGACCTGCGTGTTGAACGCGCCGAGGTCAGGGCGGGGAGGCGGCTGTCTAGGAAGTGTCTAGGAAGCGTCTAGGAAGCGTCTAGGAAGCGTCTAGAAAGTGTCTAGGAAGTGTCTAGGAAGCGTCTAGGAAGCGTCTAGGAAGCGTCTAGGAAGTGTCTAGGAAGTGTCTAGGAAGCGTCTAGGAAGTGTCTAGGAAGCGTCTAGGAAGTGTCTAGGAAGTGTCTAGGAAGTGTCTAGGAAGCGTCTAGGAAGCGTCTAGGAAGTGTCTAGGAAGTGTCTAGGAAGCGTCTAGGAAGTGTCTAGGAAGTGTCTAGGAAGTGCTGAACACACCGAGGTCAGGGCGGGAGGACGGTCTTGTGCAGAGTATGAGAGGGGTGCGATTACAGCGAACACAGATGAATGCGGTCGAGCAGCTCAACACGCGGCCTCTCGAGCGCTGGCTGGGAGACAAGAGTGCGTGTTTCCGCCTCTAGGGCCTTCCGCCCCACCCACGAGTACTCGGGCAGCGGCAGCGCCGTCGAGCCTGCGGGGGGTGAAGAGACCCGCATAAGGGCGGAGCACTTCAAGGGACTCGTGCACCAGCATCGGGAAGGCGGCATTGCGCCGAGTCTTCCGTTTCACCGCGTGGAGGCGAGGGAGGCGAAGAAGGCAGTGAATACGGCCGACTGCGGCCGAATGCGGTTGAGTGCGTGTCCTCTCGAGCGATGGTTAGGAGACGAGAACTCGTCTTCCGCTTCTAGACTCCGTGCTGCCAGGTGCGGGGAGATACGGGGGGAGATATGGGGAGATCTTCCGCTTCTAGGCCGTCGAGCCGAGGGCGCTCGCCCGAGCGTGCACAAAGACTGGCAGCCGCGGGCAGTTGGCCGCCGGGCGGGTGCGCCGTCGGCCATGCAGCGTGGCGCTCGTGTTGGGCGCGTGGCAGCGGCGGCGCGAGTGCAGGACGGTCGGGTCAGAGTCGGCCGCCGCAAAGACGAGCTCGGAGTCTGGGAGAGGCTCGCCGAGGGCGCTCGCCTGTCAGGGTCAGGGGCAGGGGCAGGGTTAGGGTCAGGGTCAGGGTCAGGGTTAGGGTGGGTCAAGGTCAGGGTTGGGGTTAGGGTTAGGGCTCGCCAAGCCCTCGCCTGCTGGGCCGCGAGGAGGAGGATGCGCAGCACGCTCGCTCGCTCCTTCCAGTGCTCGTAAAAGTGGATCGGCCGCACCCACAGGCTACCGTTGACGACCCTCGCACGCCACGAGCCCGCCGCCGTGAACTGCGACGCGTTGGCCGCCCACGCCTCCGCGTAGTCGACGTCGCTACGCGAGACGCCGCCCGCATAGCTCGACAGGTAGCTGTCGACGAGCGGCTGCCAGTTGGCCGTCGGCGGCTGCGCTGGCCGTCTGTGGCCACGCATGTATCGGCCGCAGTGCTCGCTGCTCGAGCCGCTATGCACACCGGAGCAGCGCTTGCGCTCCGTGTGTGGCTGCCACGAGCTCACGGCTGCAGTTAGAAGCATGCTGTGCGTGACGGGCTACACGCGGGGTGGATCCCTCCCTGGAGGCGCCAGTTCGTGCTCGCGATACCAGGGTGGCCGACCCATGCGCTGCGCGCAGCGCACCGCGCAAAAAGAATTCGCCCACTCGGTGGGGCCAACTCAAGGTGTGTGGCAGCCAGCTGGCTGTGTGTCTTGTGAGCTTGTTTGTGTCTGTGTGTTGCTCGTGCGTGTCGTCATCATCTGTCCCGGGTCCACCCATACCGCGTTGGTGTCCAGTCCGAGCCTGACTGTTGTTCATCTTTCTACATACATACATACAGTGCGAGGTTCTCGTCTGTCCGTGGGCCCGGGAGCGATGCGTCATGTATGTGTAAAATAAGGTTTGTTTCATAACACTCCCTTTGTTCTCTTCTCATAAAATCGGAACACAAACAGGGTCGGCCCATGGGGGGACTTCGTGAACTGAAGCGACCCAACGATTTTATGAGTGGCAGCAAAGGGAGTGGTTTCATAACATCGAAGCTTACGTAAAAAAAGAAGTTTGACTGCATCGTCACGTCTGCTTCACGCCCCTTCCCACATACACACACAACAAGAGAGACAGATGTATGTATGTATGTAGGAAGGTGAAGAACAGTCAGGCTCGGACTGGACACCGAGACAGAAAGAAAGAAAGAAAACACACAACCCAAGGGAGGGATGGGAGAACGAGACAGAGCACAATTCAGAAAGAAATAATGATCATTGGCATTCAGCAATCTCGCGTCGGAAGCTTTCCGGGGCGTCAATGTTTGGAAGCGCGAGATTATCGAGTCTTCGCGGACGCACGCAGCCATGGCTTCGCCGGGCGTGCCAGCGTTCGCGCCGGCCGAGGCGCTGCCCGGCGGCTGCCCCTTTGAGCAGCCAGTAGCCTCCGCGGAGCGGTTCGCCACGGCACACCCTGCCTCTCAGCGCTCGCCACCCTGCCTCTGCGGCTCTGCTGCCGCTAAACACGAGCCGCGGGGTTCACGGCGCCTTCGAGGGCGGGCGGGCCGGTGCTCCTCCGGATCGCTCCTCTGCGGCTCGAAGCGGCGCAGCGAGTGCCCGCTCCCGCCCCTGCGTCCGACCAGTGCAGGGGTGGTGCCCGCAGCTGCGGCGCTCGCTGTGACTGGGCGCGGAGGCCCAGGCGGAGGTGGAGGCCCAATCGACGCGAACGGCGGCCCGTTTCTCAAGCGGTCGCGCCGCTCGTACGATCTTGTTGGGCTTGAGCGGGAGGCGGTGGCGAAGACAATGGATGCGGCGGCCTCCGCGCTGGAGGCGGTGGCGGTGACGCAGCAGGAGGCAGCCGGATTTGAGGCAGCAACCTGGATTTGAGGTGGGGAGCCCGCACCTCGCTTTGGAGTCGACATGAACGGGAGGCGATGCCAAAGAGAAGCGGGAGACGCCGAGGGAAGGCATCCTCTCTCCCGCATTGAGGCTGGGTTGGTGTGCGTGGAGTATCCTTGCTCCTGTACGCCATGGCCTCTCCACTGGCGTGGCTGGAGCCCTGAGCATGATTGATACCGTGAGAGATTGGGAGCGGAGCGCGAGATGCCGCGATTCTGTCCGATGTTTCGCGTCGTGTGTGAGTACAGCTTCCCCCCGTCGCGTCAAGGCTGTTTCGTCTCGCGGAGGGGGTGAAGAGCGGGCGCTCTCCTACTCTAACCCGTAACCGCGCCGCAGTCTGCGCTGGAATTCGGCTTAGTTGGCGTTACATTTCGCCCGAGCCATCGAGCCGCGTGGGGGCGCTGGGGCTGACGCGTGACCGGGTGACGCCGCGGCGCACCGGGGTGGACCGAGAGCTATTGTCGAGCACCTTGTGACGGTGCCCTGGCAAAATCGTCCCGATTTCGATGCGCGATTTAGCTAAGTCCCGAGCCGTTTACGCATGAGCGGGCCCCCTCACCAGCCTAGGGCTCGCGCTTCTGGCCCGAGGTGTCGCCGCTGCCTCCCGCGCCCTCCGGCGCCTGCTGCTACTGCCGGTCGGCCGGTCGGGTCCGCGCGACGGCTCCATCCTCGAGACGTAGCGGTCGCTGAGCGCTTTCTCGACCGCTACGTCTTCCAGTGCACCCACCCACCGCGACCCTCGAACCTGCGCTGCGCGGCGCAGTTGCTGCCGAGCGAGACGCCCCCGCCCGCGCAGGGGCGGCATCACCAGACGCTACCGCATGGCCGAGCAGCGAGCAGTGTGTGCCGCAGTGCCCGTCCGGGCCCTCTTGCAGCTGCCTCTATTGGGCGTAAACCGCGGATATAAGGGTCTATACGGAGGTGGGTGGCCTCTTAGAGGTATGGGAGCCGCTGGCACCGCGCTGGGCGCCGCGGATGCACGTACGAACGAACATTATGAAATCGGGACGATTTTGACCCAAAAATCACAAGGTGGGGCTTTTTTTTCGACACACTGCTCACACTGGCCACAACACATATGCTGGGTCAGACATCTGTGCGTGTGTGTGAGTGTGTGTGTGTATGTGTGTGTGGGGGGGGGGGGGGGGGGGCTCTCGCGGCGCCGGACGACTGGCGGGAACGGCGATGGCCATCGGCGATGGCCGAGAGATGCGCGGGAAAAACGCGCGCGCTGGGGTTGACCGTTTGTGTTTCTATATACCGACAATTACTACGTTTGGGACAAGCGGTTCGGCTACACGGTGGCTCCACAGTCGGCTCGCGCTCCGGCGGTGTGACCAATGCAGAAACGGCCAAAACGCACCGTCCACTCGACCGTGCGCACTTGCCGGACACTAGCGTGATCGCGCTGCCCGCCGCCTCACTGCATGCTGTGTAAGAGCGCTCTCGCTCACATTGCCATCAGCTTGGTGACCTTGGCCTTGAGATCGGCGACTTCTGCGTCCGTGAGCTTGCGGCCGTAGACCTCCTCCTTCGTCTTCACGCTGTTGGCGACGAGCTCATCAAAGCTGAGCGCGGCCGCGGAGCTCGAAGCGCGGGCCGCGGGCGCAGCCTTGGCTGGCGCAACCTTTGTCGCGGCAGCCACGGCGGGCGCTGGCGAGTCGTCGTCGATGATGGCCTCGACGATCTGAGCGGCGACCGGCTTGACAGCGCTCTCGCGCTCCTTGTAGCCGCCTGAAATGAGCTACAAGGAACGCGTTAATGAGCGCTCAGAGCTACCAAGGCGCGCTCTATACAAGGAGCGCCAAAGCCGTCGGGCATACAGTTGCAAGCGCAGGCACCTTTGGGCTTGCAGGTGCTCTCCGCCTTCAGGCCTTCGACAGGACCCTTATCCCACGGGTTTGAGACCGCAAAGACGGGCTGCACGAGCGCGATGGAGCCGAGGAGCGAGACAGCGACTGCGTCGCGCCGCGAGTGCGATGTCGCGACCGGACCGGCCCTACTGCCGATCGGCTCGACTTTGAGCGCGAGCAAGAGCGGCAGCAAAGTGGCGAGCATTTCCAGCGGATGAGTGTCGTCAAAAAAGAAACGCGCTGGGGGGCCCTAACTCGGTGAGAGAGAGAGAGAGAGAGAGAATTCTTGATACGAAACCACGACGACACACACCAGTCGACTCGCATCGGTTGCCTCCATGAACGGCGGAGCTATTCTCGCGTCCACACCACACCTGGCTCCAACGTGGACACGCCCATAGCTGGGGACACTACTAGGTCACGCATGGCATCAGAAGTTTTATCTCTGGGCCCCGAAAGGCATCTCTAGCAGCGTCGTTACGCATGCGCCCTCCCCTCCTGGGCGCATACGCCTCACGTCTCGCCAGAGCATAAGCCCTTGGCGTGTGACGAGACGAGTTCTTCGCCATCGCAGCGAGCAGCAAGCCACTCGCCGCAGCAGCCGGAGGCATCGCCGCAGCACTGTCTGTGCCGCAGTCCCACACCCGTCGACGAAGCTCCCCCCGCGGAAGACCGCGCGTAGCGACGCCTTGACGATCGAGATGAGCGCGCTTGAAGCTCGCCCACCTACTGCCCCTGAGAGTTGGTTACCGAGTGGGATCAGCTCCCCCCCTTGGGATCGAAGCCGCCACACCTCGCACCCAGCATCCCAGGCGGGATCAGAGAGAGACTCCGCACCGGACACCGCCCGGGCACAGACCCCCTACCCGTCGGACTACGCCTGGACCCCTCACAGAGCAGCCCACGCACAAGGGAGGAGGGGCGCTGACCACGGGCGACTACGAGTCGAAGGTTCGAGGACGACTACTCGCCGCCTGGGTCGTTTGGGGCGGGCGCGGCTCCGTCGAGGACCGGGCGCGCCCCTTACCCGGCGCGGCGTAGGTCCCACTCTGACGTATAGAGGGGAGGCACGGACAACGGCCCAATCCATCAATTCCACTCATCTTCCGGTGCTTGGCCCCGTGCAACAGCGGTCCGGCAGGCTGCCCCCAAGGCCCCCCGGGCCGCTGCGGGTTTGGGAGTTATGCTTAGGCACAGCTTCGGCGATGGCAGCCCCTCTCTGGGGTGTTGCATAGGCGGGGAGTCTCCCCCGCTGGTCTCCTCCTTCCCATTTTTTCTTTTCTTTTGAGAGCAGGACGCCGGGTTTGTCTTGTATGTGCATGTCGGGCCTGGGTGTGTGTGAGGGGCAGAGGGGCGGGAGCGTGCGGGGCAGAGGCCCAACGTCGGGCGGCTTGTCGGGGTCCGGAGCATTCGAGGGGGGAACGAGGAGGGGGGAATGGGCGGTCGGCGTCGGAGTAGCAGGCTGCAGGGCGTACGGGGTAGCCGTCACTTTCCTGCCTCACAAGGGCGGGGCTGTCCCGGAAAGTGAGAGACGCCGGGCAGCGTGGCGCATTACTGAACCCTCCCATACGTGCTTGTGCTTCCTCCTTTGCTGTCCCATCTCCTCATCTCTTTCCCGCCTGGGCGGGGCGGTGGGCGGGCGCGCGGTGCGGCGTGGCGTGTGAGTGTGTGCGACTGCAACGAAGGACCGCTCGCAAGGGACCATTGGGTTTGTACTATTAACAACGAAGGCGCTCTCAAAAAAGAAAATTCCGCGCCGTACACGCGCAGGCGCTGCGCTTACTTTCCCGAGCGGTCATGAAATAAAGAAATCCAAAATTCGGTTTGCTGTGTCAGCTCCGGCAATGTCGAAGCTCGCGCTTTGCACGCTGGTTTCCGGCCTCGGATTTGCTTCAGCCTTCTCCCCAGGTTCGGTCTGTGCTGGGCCGCAGATCGTCACAACCTCGGCCAAGGCCCTCGCTGAAGTGCAGACATGTTCTTGCGAGATCGCGTACACGGAGCACTCGCTCAAAGAGAAGGTCTGCGAACTCGGGTACGTGTGCTGCGGCGACAGCTACGAGGTGGACGTTTCGTACAGCACCGCGATCGAAGTCGTCGCGATCGAGAAGTCGATCGACTCGGAGTATGTTCCTCAGGACGTCATGGACGCGGCGACGGCATCTGGTGCGTCCGGCTGCAAGAGCTACCAATACGAGCTGAAGAACGCGAAGTACGAGTTCGACGACTGCGACGGCGGCATTGACTACGCCGTGGTGTAACTGCTCACCACGGCGGGCGCGCGGCGGCCGCATAAATTTTACTCTCAGAACGTCCGACCGGCCGCCTTCACGACCCCTGCTCGCTGGCTGCTCAAGCGCCCCGCCACACCTCGACCTTCTTGGGCAGCAGCTGGTTCGACAAGTCATCTCCGTGGCCTAGGCAGCCGTCCTTGCCCTGGCCCCAGCTCCAGACGGCGCCGTCGGCGGTGAGGGCGATGCTGTGGCAGCTTCCAGCCGACACAGCGACGACGCGCTGATCCATGAAGGCCTCGATCTTCTTCGGCAGCAGCTGGTTCGACAAGTCATCTCCGTGGCCGCGCATGCCGTAGCCTCCCCAGCCCCAGCTCCAGACGGCGCCGTCGGCGGTGATCGCGAGGCTGTGGTTGCTTGCTGCCGACACAGCGACGACGCGCCGCCCTGCAAAGGCCTCGACATTCTTTGGCAGCAGTTGCTCCTGCTGGTCGCCGTGGCCCAACCGGCCTTGCCCTCCCCAGCCCCAGCTCCAGACGGAGCCGTCGGCGGTGACGGCGAGGCTGTGCCCGAATCCAGCCGACACAGCGACGACGCGCCGCCCAGCAAAGGCCTCGATCTTCTTGGGTAGCAGCTGGTTCTGCGCGTCGCCGTGGCCCAACCGGCCATCGCCTCCAAGGCCCCAGCTCCAGACAACGCCGTCGGCGGTGATGGCGAGGCTGTGGTTGGCCCCTGCCGACACACCGACGACGCGCCGCCCAGCGAAGGCCTCGATCTTCTTGGGCAGCAGCTGGTGCTGCGTGTCGCCGTGGCCCAGTTGGCTAGAGAGTCCCATGCCCCAGCTCCAGACAGCGCCATCGGCGGTGATGGCGAGGCTTTGGTTGTCTCCCGCGGACACGGCGACGACGCGCTGGCCAGCAAAGGCCTCGACCTTCTTCGGCTGCCACTGGTGTCGGTCGTTGCCGTGGCCCAGGCGGCCAGAGCTTCCATAGCCCCAGCTCCAGACGCCATCGGCGGTCAAGGCGAGGTTGTGGCAATATCCAACTGACACGCTCACGGCACGCTCGTCGCCCAGCGAAGAGGAGAGGCGCGTCGGCGGGTATGGCGTCATCACACGCGTCACACCCTCACCGTGGCCGAGTAACCCTGGGCTGAACCACGGCGCAGAGCCGCACGACGAGAGCCGCCCCTCGCCGTCGATGAAGACGCTGTGCATATTGCCTGCCGCCGCCCTCACCGGCGGGTTGGACTCGTGCAGCAACGCCGCATAGCACAGCCACCGCACGGCGCAGCTCTCGCCCTTGGGCTGCGCTGGCAGCTCGAAGCCGCGCTCTTGCGCCCACAAGCGGATGCCCTGCTCCGCGAGCGAGTGGAAGAGCAGCGAGACGGCCGCGACGCGAGCGATGTCGACGGGGCTGTCGCAGCGAGAGAGGGCGCGCTCGAGGAGCTCCCTGGGGAGGTCGAGGAGCCGGGCGGGCGGCGGCGTGGCTGGCGAGGGAGCGGCGGAGGAGGCGGCGGTGGCGAGGCGGCGCGAGCGGCGGCGCGGCGGGGTGGACATCGCGAGGAAAAGAAAAAATCTCAAGCAAAATAACAGGCGCCCGTGTCGCAGAGCTGCTGCAGCTGCTCCACACTTCACTCGCCGACACCCTTCTGGTTGCGGAGCGCCTCAATGTCGCGCGAATCAACATAGCCGTCGCTCAGACTGCTCGGCAAGATCGTGCCGAGCGATTGCGACGGATTTCCGGAGGTCAATATCGGCGCCACCGACCGTGAAATGTCCCGATCCACAGCCCTCATGCACCAGGTGCATGGATTCCGTCATAATATGTAGGCCTTCTCTCCCAAGGTTTTGAGCAATCTCCCAAGGTTTTGAGCAATAAGCCGCATCCAAAGGAGGCGCTTCTTGGCACTTCCCACACACGTACCACGTGTCACGTATACGGATTATGGATCTCCGCCGGTGCGCCGCGGCCCGCGGGGGGGCGGGGCGTCTTCGACGTATCACGTATCCGCATTACGCATACGCCTTTTTCACCGCAAGCTTTTCTAGGGGCCCATAGGGGTCACGCGGAGGGAGGCGCTGTTAGCGGCGGAGGAGGCGAAGGCGGCCGCGCGGGCGGCGGAGAAGGCGGCGCGGGCAGCGGAGGGGGGGAAGGGCGGCGGCAGCGGGCGGCAGTCCCGCGAGGCACGCCGGCGGAAGGGTTCGTCTTCGCGGGGCGGGGTGCGCACTGCGCGCCGCGAGGATGAGGAGCCTGAGCCAGGGGAGGGTTGGGAAGGGGGGGTGAGGCCGGAGGAGTATGACGGCCTCTTCGACGGCCCATAAGGGGCCGTTGTCTGCTGTGCCTTTTGTGGTGCTAGTTCGTGCCAGTCTGCTGTGAGAGGGGCTTGTATTCGTAGAAATCGGCCGGGGACGCGAGCCGCCGGACTGTGAGGCGAGTATTTGCAACCGGGAGCTCGCTGCCGCCCCTACAACGCCGCGGCCGCCCTCCCAATGCGTCGAGAGTCGACTCTCGACTCTGCTGAGAGAATTCATCCCACCATCGGCACCGTATTCGCCCACAGGCAGCACGCCATGATATTCATATACTGGTCTAGTGCACACATCAGCTCAGCGTGACCAATATCTCCAGCCTCCTTCATCACTTGGCTGCTGCTGGTGTGGAGCCAACACTTGAAAGTGTGAAGTGAGTGTCGGCGTGTCGGAACTCGGTGGGAGCATCCGTCCTTATTGACGTTCACACTCGCTCGGAAAAGTGAAATTTCGTTTCACATGAAATGTGAAGTGACAGTGAAAGTGAAATCGATTCGCTGTTTCGTTGTGAAAGCTCACGAACCCTGCGTGCACACGTGGGGTGAGCAGCCTGCCCCTCCCTCCCGACTAACAAATTGTTGCCATCAACAGAGTCAGGTAAGGTAAGGTAAGGTAAACTTCTCCACACACACGAGGTGGTGGGGCAAGGGGGGGCAACCCTCGCGTCTCCACGTCTGACGACAGGAGCCCCACGGCATTCAAAGTGCAAGGCCCGGTGCGCGTGGGTGAGCGGTGTGTGTGTGTGTGTGTGTGTGTGTGTGTGTGTG